>NC_081408.1:540052691-540167691 GCF_030272615.1 Cryptomeria japonica
TTCGAAGATTCAAGATATATAAGACAATGGTAGAGAATGAAACCGGCAAGAAAATAAAATATTTGAGATCTGATCAAGGAGGAGAATTTACATCTAGGGAATTCAATTCATTCTATGAGGAGAATGGAATCAAAAGACAACATTCAACACCCTGGACACCCCAGCAGAATGGAGTTGTGGAAAGAAAGAACAAACCTATACTGGATGCAGCAACAACCATGATGGTGGAAGCAAATCTACCTCATGTATACTAGAGAGAAGTAGTGAATACACCAGTTTATACTTTCAACAGAGTTCACATCAAAGGTGAAACCGGTAAGACCCCTTATGAACTATGGTTTGGTCATATTCCTACTCTTAAATACTTCAGAATATTTGGAAGTAAATGTTATATTAGGAGAGATGAATCTATTGGCAAATTTGATCTTAGAAGTGATGAAGGAATATTTCTTGGTTACTCAACTAGAAGCAAGACATATAGATGTTATAAGAAAAGATTGGAGGAAATAATTGAAAATAGTAATATGAAGATAGATGAACATTTTAGAGGAGAATCAAGATATGTAGGTTCTGAACCGTTAGTTGAAATGATTATAAATGAACCAGCATAGATTGCACCAACACAGAATGAAGAACTAGTCACACCAGAATCATTAGAAAACTCAACTGTGACTGAAGAACTGTAGCATGTGAATGTAAATCAGAATAAATCCAAGTATGTAAGATTGAATCATTCAAAAAGTTAGATAATTGGAAACAAAAATTAAGGTGTTATGACAAGAGGAAGATTGGCAAATGAAGAGGTATGTTTAATTTCTGAAGTTGAACCAGCATCAGTTGTTGAAGCATGTCAAGAAAAACATTGGATAAAAGCAATGCAAGATGAATTATAACATATTGAAAAGAATAATACTTGGACATTAGTTCCCTGGCCTAAAGACAAAAATGTATTGGAACTAAATGGGTATATAGAAATAAACTTAATGAGGATGGTGAGGTAATTAGAAACAAAGCAAGATTAGTTTGTAAAGGTTATTCCCAGAAAGAAGGAATTGATTATAATGAAATGTTTGCACTGATAGCCATAATTGAAGTTGTAAGACTATTTCTTGCATTTGCAGCTCACAAGAACTATAAAGTTTATCAGATGGATGTAAAATGTGCATTTTTGAATGGAGATCTTGAAGAAGTTTACATTGAACAACCTGATGGATTTTCATTAACAGATGATAAGGATATGGTTTGCAGGTTAAGGAAAACTTTATATGGATTGAAGCAAGCTCCCATAGCTTGGTATGCTAGACTAGATAAATATCTTCTAAAGCTTGGATACACAAAAGGTAATGCTGACATTAATTTGTATTACAAAATTACCAATGATGACATTTTGGTTATTGAAGTATTTGTGGATGATATCATTTTTGGAGGTGAAGAAGAGTTATGTAAAGACTTTGCTAACAAGATGTAGGAAGAGTTTGAAATGTCTATGATTGGAGAGATAAATTTTTTTGTAGGTTTGCAGATTTCACAAACAGATAAAGGTATATTCGTATGTCAAACAAAATAATTGAAGGAACTTTTGAAGAAAATTGGTATGGAAAACTCCAAACCAGTAAGCACTCCTATGACTACAACAAATAAATTGACATTAAAGGATGATTCAACTCCTATTAATCTGACAAGTTACAAATCTATGATTGGAGGATTACTGTATTTGTCACAAACCAGACCTGATATAATGAATGCAGTGTGTGTTGTATTAAGATTTCAAAGCAATCCTAAAGAAAATCATGAAACAATAGTAAAAAGGATTTTCCGGTACCTACAAGGCATGACAAATCTTGGTTTATGGTATCCTAAGGATGACAATTTTGAGTTATGTGCATATACAGATGCAAATTGGTCAGGAGATGTAGATGACATAAAGAGTACCACTAGTGGAACATTCTTTCTTAGTATAAGGTTAATTTCATGGATCATTAAGAAGCAGACTTGTACATCATTATCTACAATAGAAGTAGAATATGTTGCAGCAGCAACTAATTGCACTCAGAAGCAATTGATATATCAAAGAATCCGATATTTCACTCTAAAACAAAGCATGTTTCTATTAAGTATAATTTTCTGAAAGAGAATGTTGAAGAAAATGAAGTGAGATTGGTTTATGTCAATACTAAAGAGCAAATTGCAAATATTTTTACAAAGCCTTTGGCTAAGGAAACATTTGAATATCTCAGAGAGCAGCTTGGGGTAATTTCCCCACCTACAGAGACTTGAATGATGAAGATTGGCATCAAACCGGCAGGGACTAACAGAAAAATCTTTTTTCGGCTTTGATGAAGGAGAGCTACTGCTCAAGGGGAGTAGTTAGTTGTATGTTATGTTCTAATTTTTTATTCTTAACTGCTTTGGCATTTGATGTCAAAGGGGGAGAGATATCTATGGAAAAAACATTATACTTTGAAGATTGGGGAGAGATGCATTTTGGTTTTTGGTACAGAACTTTGTATTGATATATTTTGGGAGATTGTTGGTTTGTTGGTATTTAGCATTTTGTTTTTGGCACTTAGATGTTTTCCCATCTAGTGTTGTCATCAATGCCAAAGGGGGAGATTGTTGGTATTATGGATGACTTCATCATGTGTTGCATCGGTTTTGTCATTGATGTCAACACTTATCTTCTTGGAGGTCTACATTGTTGATTTAGCACTATGGTTATATTGGTTTATTGTTGAACTGGCACATTGTGATCCCGGCATGGATATTGGCTTATGCACAATCACCAATATATGTTCACTAGCAGGATATATAGTTCCCCAATGTTGATGATGACTTGTTATCATCTGGAGATCATTCGGTTATGTCAAAGACATGGATTGGATGTTTGGATTTGGTGTTTTTCTTATTGGTCTGATCGGGTTGACATATTTGCTTTAACCGGTAGATAGGTCTAGGTTATGGACCGGTACAAGATATAATGTTCCAGATCAACACGACACGTTTTGGAAATGGTTTATTGATTGGATAATATATAAATGTATTGAGGTCGACATATTGTATTATATCAAGGCTTATTTGTAATTGATTTAAATGTAATATCTTTAGTGAGCCGACCTTATTATTTGATCTTAGGTTTTGTATAAATAATTGTAATATCTTATTGAAGATCATATTGTATGAGTGTGTGCTAATATTGAAGATCTTTGTGAAGAACGAAAATAAGGAGATCCTTGTGTGAATCACGCAGACATTATCTGAAGGTTGAAGGAAGTTTATGAAGGTGTTTGGTACTCATGGTCAAATCTTAAACCGGTATTGAATCCAGCATTGCAGATGCTATTTTGAAGCAATACATTGTTATTGGATTTAACCATCCAATTATAGTCAGTGTTACTCCTATTTTGTGATTGAGCAGTGAGCTCTAGGTGGTTGGCCTTTCTACATGTGCAAACCCCTTATTGTATAGACTTACTATCTGCAGTAGTATCATCTGATTGTGGGTAAGGTTTCCCACCATGGTTTTTCTCCTTATTGGGTTTCCACATCAAACTCTTTGTGTCATGTGTTGTGGATGTTGTTTCTCTTTCTGTTTCATGCATTAAGTTATACCGGTACTGCTATAACTGTTAATCTGTTTTACCGGCGTTAAAGTTTGTTTTATTGGCATTGAGTTTTAAGTTGGAATAATTTGTTTTGGGTTATAATTTATTGACAAATGATTCACCCCCCCTCTTAGTTGTCCTTCCCGGTTCCTAACATTCTTTTCCTTCCCCACAAAGGGGGAGGGGAAGGTGGGAGGGCTCAACTCGGTAATAGAAATAGAGGATGAGGGAATCAAGGAGGACACAAAAGATTCATTAGCAAGTAGAAAGAGTCTAGAGGGGGTCAAGCCACTAGCATAGGTCGTCAAATGAGGAGAGATAGGTAAAGGTGGCTGGATGAGCGTGATATTCCTAGGAGGGTAGAGAGACAGGTGATATTTTTTAAGTCTATAAATTAGGCCCTGATGAAGGGGGATGGGAATCTTATCAACATTATTAGGGTCAAGGGCCTCCTTGATGGAATTTTCCATGGAATGCAAAAGATAAAAGGGCAAACAAAGCAAATCATTGTTTCTGAAATGGTTCAACAAGGGAAAGTGGTAGTAGTTGAATACCTTGTGGCGACCCTCGAGAGTGAAATACTCCATAATCATCAAACAAATCAGGTCCCACGAGTACTTGAGCTCCTCCTTTGCAAACTCACCTTGCAATTTAACTGGTTATTCCTTTCCCCTGGAAAATATGTCCAGGCCCTCATTGTTGGTAACATGGCTTTCCCTTATCCACCTTCTTCCATCCAAAGAAAGACCAGTCAACTGAGCAATGGTTTCCTCAGTGACTTTAAAAGAGATCCCCCCAACAATAACCCTTTTGTTATTCCAAGAAACCACAAAATGAATAGATAACTACTCATCATGACCATGTATATTCTCTATGAATTTTGACACCCCTTCTTTGACATAGTAGTTCTAAACCATAGCATCATATTTGAAGTCATCGGGTTTATCAGGTTCATAACAGAATCTGTCACCTTCCATGGTCAAATCACAAATGTTGACAATCGAATCTTTTTCATGAGCTCGAGGCATATGTGTAGAAGCAGATTATTTAGCCAAAAGGTATAGTTTTAGCATAATGGGATGACACTTAACATAAGAGTTGGAGGTTTTGATGGATATTTGGCAATCATGCAAACCTTCAATGAAATAATTGCCATAGTTATCCTCCGGACAAGAGAAAATGTGTGAAAGGTAACTAAAACCTTTTGATGTGACCTTGGACATGAAGAAATCCATCCTAGAGTTGGCGCATGAGTAACAGTCATTAATGCAGGATCTGTGTCGTATTTTTCTTGAAACGTGCAGTGAACACACATCTTCCCATAGGATTCACATGAGTAATAGCACAAGCCAACTTCATAATTAGTAGATACAATAGGAAACTATGCCAAAAAATGACGATGATGCGAACAACACATTTCATGGACTTGTTGGCATTCCACCTCATTTGACCATTAATGCCAATTAGGAAAAGAATGGAGTTTTTTAAATTTGAAAATTCCCTCTTCCAGCAAACCCTGCGAGCCCAAAGGGAAGGGCAGGAAGAATTAGCTCTAGGATTTGAGAAATACAAATCCACAGAACCCAAAAGAAACCTGCATGCAAGAAACCTGTCACAGAGAAAGAGAGAGAACAAATACAAGGGTTTTGGCTCTGACAAAGAGAAAAGATGTATTATCAGAGAAAATATGAATCAAGAATATGAATAATACAAGAGATCAATCCTTATAAAGGAGATCAACACCAAAAGGAAAACCTAACCCTAAGGTGTGAGCATTTAATAATTAAATATTAATTATTAAATGACTAATATGTGCATAAAGGGAAATCTTAAGAGGAGAGCAAAGTTAATTAATTACTTTACTCTAACACCCCCCCTTAAGATGAGCTACAATGCAACTACAAACAATGCAGAAAAAAGCAAAGGAACTACAATGCAAAAGAGGGTCCCGACAACAAGGCCTGATGAGGTACCCAAATACAAGAAAATCTCTATAAAGTGCAGTAAAGGAGAAAACCCAGTGGGAAAAAACTCCTCTCCAAAAAGAGATAAAGAATCATGCTGAAAAGAAAACATGAAGGAAGGAAGGCCTCACTGAGACCCCCCAAGGACAACTTCCTTCACCCCAAGCATTGAGCGCAACTGAAGATAGCGCGGAGATGCCAAAGGTTTAGTGAAGATGTCTGCAACCTGCTCCTCTGTAGGAATATACTCCAAGATGAGAGAACCATCCTGAATCAACTGTCTGATGAAGTGCATGTGGATTTCAATGTGCTTTGTCCGCTGATGCTCCACTGGGTTGCGTGAAATGTGAATGGCACTCTGGTTGTCACACCAAAGAATAGTGGGACAATCTGGAGGAAACCCAAACTCTGTCATCGATTGTCGAAGCCATAAAACCTCCTGACTAGCTAACACTGCTGCACGGTACTCAGCCTCTATAGATGATAATGCAATAGCAGATTGCTTCTTGCAAGACCATGTGATAGGACCAGAACCAAGGCAAAAAACGAAGCCAGAAGTAGACTTCCGATCATTGACATCACCAGCCCAATCGGAGTCAGTGAAGCCAATGATGTGAGGGGATCCTGAAGAGTAGTGAATGCCATAATGTGTGGTGCCCCGAATATATCTCAAAATACGTTTGGCTGCTTGCCAATGGCTCTCATGAGGATCATGGGAGAACTGAGAGACAAGGCCAACCGCAAAGGAAAGATCAGGATGAGAATGTGTCAGGTACAACAGACTGCCAACCAACTGCCTGTATAAGGTGGGGTCTACTGAAGGAGTAGAGCAAGTGGAAGACAAAACAACACCTGACTGAAATGGAGTGGGGGCAGACTTGCAATCAAGCATGCCAAATCGCTGAAGCATATCAAGAGCATACTTCTCCTGAAAAATGGAAATCCCATCCGAAGACTGAATAACCTGTAGACCCAGAAAGAAGTGCAAGAGACCAAGATCGGTCATCTCAAACTGCTCCATCAAAGCTCTCTGAACACTCTGAATCATGGAGGATGAGCTACCTGTAATGATGAGATCATCTACATATAGCACTAGAATCAAAAGATCACCCTCCTGACGCTGAATATAGACTGTGTGATCAGAATGACGGCGTGTGAAGTGCGAGGAAAGCAAGAAGGAGTCCATCTTCTCATACCAAGCCCTAGGGGCTTGTTTGAGACCATACAATGAACGTCGAAGTCTGCAAACCAAAGAAGTGTCCTGCACAAAACCCTGAGGCTGCTCCATATAGATCTCCTCATGTAGGTCTCCATGCAAGAAGGCACTCTTCACATCCATCTGAAACACTGTCCATCCCTGTGAAGCTGCAAGTGAAAGTACCAGGTGTATAGAATTCATCTTGGCGATAGGAGCAAAGGTCTCAGAGTAGTCAATACCCTCTACCTGAGAAAACCCCTTCGCAACAAGACGGGCCTTATACTTATCAATAGAACCATTTGCAGCATACTTGGTACGATACACCCACTTGCACCGAACCAACTTTCTTCCCTTAGGAAGAGGACAAAGATCCCAAGTATGATTCTTCATCAAAGAAGAATACTCCTCATCCATGGCCCTATCCCACTCTGGGTGTCCTGTCGCCTCTGAAAACTTTTGAGGATCATTTGAAAGGGTATGACTCAAAAAACTAGAACCAGATGTCTGAGCACGAGTGCGACGAGTATCTGAAGGATCACTTGCCAAAGAACCAGCTGCATCAATAGTATCACGGGCCCACTTCGGCAAAGACGGAGCAACTGGTGGTGGTGGAGATGGTGGATCATGATCTACATCATCCTCAAGAGATAAGTAATCCTCAAGAGATGAAGAGGAAGGAGTAGGCAATGAGGGAGAAGCTGGTGATGGAGAATCCATCTGAGGATAGCACTCATCAAACTGGACATCCCGCCGAAACAAGACCTCTCTGGAATCAGGATCAAACAACCTGTATGCCTTAACATCCTCACAGTAGCCAACAAATATGAGTGGTCGGCTCTTCCTCTCCATGGCTATCCGTTGAGCATCAGGAATAAATGCCCAAGCCTCACTACCAAAAACTCAGAATGTAGAAACATCAGGCTTGACATGGGTCCAAGCCTCCTCAGGAGTCATATGTCGTAATGCCTTATGGGGCATCCGGTTCTGAATATAATTGGCACAATTGACTGCCTCAGCCCAAAATGAAGAACTCATAGCTCGAGACTGTATCATACAATTTGCCATCTTCCGTAAGGTTCTGTTCTTTCTCTCAGCAACACCATTCTGTTGAGGGGTATAAGGAACTGTAAACTGATGCTGTAAACCATGCTCAGTGCAAAAATCTCTGAAAGCCTGATTTACATACTCCCCCCCATTATCTGTGCGTATCCTCCTGATAGAAAGTCCAGATTGCTTCTCCACAAATGTCTTAAACTTCCTGAAAGAGTCAAAGACATCAGACTTGTACTTAAGAAAGTACACCCATGTACGTCTGGAGAAGTCATCAATAAAAGTGAGTACATAACGGGCCCCTGAAAAAGAAGGAGTCGGAAAGGACATAAGATCACTGTGTACCAACTCTAGGGCTGCCCTAGCACGAGAGGCTCGACCCTTAGGAAAAGGATCTCGATGATGTTTGCCAAGGACACAACCACGACATACACCATCTGTACAAGAAATCTGTGGAAGCCCAATCACAAGTGCCTGTGTACTCATCTGCTGTAGATATCTGTAATTGACATGACCAAAACGCTCATGCCAAAGCCTGCTCACTGAATCTGCATGTGCTATAAGAGAGGACCCAACAGTGTCTGAACTCTCAAAGCCATCAAAACTATATAAGTGAGATGCAGAATCCACACTCCCAGTAGCCACAACCAAGTCAGGATCATGAAGATCTCGAATAACCACATCATGTGGAGAGAACTCAACTGTCTTACCAGAGCCAGAGTGGCAAATCTGATAAACAGATAGAAGGTTTGTCGAAATGTCAGGAACCAAAAGCACATCCTGAAGACAACCACCATCCAATGAAATAGTACCAGAACCCTGAACGGAAAGTTGTGCTGAGTCACCAACTGCAATATGTCTAGTGCCTGTAGGAGCAAGAGCGGTGACCAAATCCTGTGTGTGTGTCATATGGTGAGAGGCACCAGAATCTAGAATCCAAGTGGACGCTGAGGACAATGCTCGTGCAGAAAGAGCATGACCTTTCCCTGTGGGCTGTGAAGGAGGCTGTGGTGCACTGATAATATGCTGCTGCATGGCTTCCTCCAAAGCCTCTAAACGTTTCCAACACCTGGAAACGGGATGTCCTTCCTTGCCACAAAAACTGCAAGGATCACCTGATTTCTTCTTAGTCTTGGAGGAAGACTCACCAGACTTTGAAGATTTGCCCTGTTTAGAATTGAATTGTGGTTTTGAATTAGACTTAGGTGGTGGCTTGGAGGGATTCTCACTAGCCTCTGAATCTTTCTTAGGCTTCGGTTTCTGCTTCTGTTTTCCTTTGGAGGACTGGGCTACCAATGCTTGGTTCTGTGAACCTGAAAGTGAATCCAACTGCTTAAGCTTAGCTTGCTCACGAGTCAGACGATCACAAAAGACCTCAAAAGAAGGCATGACATGTCGAGCACCCAAGGCATCCATGGTGGAATAGAAGGTCGAAGAGAAGATCTGAAATGGACCCCGAAGCTTGGAGAGAATAAGGAAAATGCACTCTGTATCAGTCTTAGTCTTACCACAACCCTGCAAGATAGATCTTTGCTGTTTGAACTTCATCAGAAAGTCCTCAATAGAAGGAAATGAATCAGGTACCAAGGAAGTTAACTCTGCCTCAAGCTGCAAAGCTCTGAACTCGTTGACAGTACCAAAAAGTCCCTCAAACTTGGTCCAAATGGATCGAGGAGTGATACAACCTTCAAGATGAAACTGGAGACTGTCGAAAATGTGTAAAGCCATCAATCCCATAGCCTGATCCATATTGTTCCTGTGCTGCATAATCTCAAAAGGACGTGTCAACTGAGGTTGAACCTCATCCAAACAAGACCATAACCCTTTTGACTGGAGAAGAGTCATCATGCGACCCTTCCAAGTGTGGTAATTATGCAGTGTGAGAGATTCAATAGGTCTGTCTGCCATCCTGTGAACTGTGCCTCAACTGCTCTGAATATTTTTCTGATGAAATAGACTGTAGATCTGGAAAGAGCACAGAACCACCTTTCTGACGCCTATTCGCTTTCGAAAAACGGAGTCCGTATGCAAAAGATATGGCTCCTGGAGTGCAAAAAACTTGTTCTGACTTTGACTGGCAAAAAACACTACAAAACGGAAAAATCAGAAAAAAAGATCACAGAACCAGCTTTCCAACGCCTATTTTCATTCGAAAATCCGAGCTAAAATGCCTGAGTTATACCCGATTTAGTAAAACTGCTCCAAAAAAGCCCAAATAGGCCCTTTAAGCCCTCAAGGGCTTAAAAAAAAAAAGCCCCTGGTCCTCTGGGCGACCAGGGGCGGGCGCAGGGGCGGCGCTGTGGTGGCGGGCGGCGCACTGGCTGGGCGCGGGCGGCGCGCAGGCTGCGGGCGGGCGGCTGGTGGCGCGCAGGCGGCAGGGTAGCGCAGGGCGGCGCGTGGGCGGGTTACCGCCGGGTGGCCGCTGGGCTGCTTAGCGGCGGCGCAGGCAATTTCACTGGCTGCGCCCTGCGTTTTATAAAAAAATGCTTTTTTTTAAATATTTTTTTTGATTTTTTGAATATTTCCGCCTCGGTTTTCGTGCCCTAGGGCCGTACGGCCTTGGGGCCAAAAAAAATTTGCCTCCTGGTGCAACTGTGTCCAAATCGAATGAATTTTATATGGAAATAGGGGTTTTTGGGCGCTATGAGCTCAACGGTGAGGTCCGTTTGGGCTCAAAGTGCACCGAAAAAAAATACCCCCTATTCCAAAATAAAAAACAGAATACAAACACAGATCTGATGCAACCAAAACCTGGATCTCAAAATTTTTCAAAAGTCTGAACAAGCTACAGCAGATCCTGCTCTGATACCATCTAGGATTTGAGAAATACAAATCCACAGAACCCAAAAGAAACCTGCATGCAAGAAACCTGTCACAGAGAAAGAGAGAGAACAAATACAAGGGTTTTGGCTCTGACAAAGAGAAAAGATGTATTATCAGAGAAAATATGAATCAAGAATATGAATAATACAAGAGATCAATCCTTATAAAGGAGATCAACACCAAAAGGAAAACCTAACCCTAAGGTGTGAGCATTTAATAATTAAATATTAATTATTAAATGACTAATATGTGCATAAAGGGAAATCTTAAGAGGAGAGCAAAGTTAATTAATTACTTTACTCTAACATTAGCAAGGGGCTTGTGTAGGGGAAAAAGCAAGACTAGGCTAACATGTCCTAATCCTACCTTTTGACACACATTGCGGAATACGAAAGAGCCTAGAGGTATCACACAATTGGCTACTTCTTTTTGTAGAAGAGAGAGCCATGGGCTACCTATTAGGATTTCTATTCCTTTGTTGCAAATGATAGATAAAATGATACAAGTTCAATCCCTAACCCTGAAGTGCAAGTATGAACTAATAACAAGATTGCAGAATTGAACTTAAACAATGGAAAGCTGCAAACACAAGGACAAGACAAGAATGCAGATACATACCTAGAGCCAAAATCTGAGTGAAAATGTTCGGGATGGGGGCGCGGGCGCCACTGTCCTGATTCTGCACCTGAAACTGCTATTTTGCACTCTGGAAAACTGTCAGAAATGCTGTCTGTCAGGAGGACCAGGGCGCCCAGCGCCCCTGTCCCAGGGACCAGGGTGCCTAGCGCCCCTGTCCTGGTCTTCTGCTCTGAAACTTGGTGTGTGGTTCCGTCTCCGTCTGCTTCTTTCGGATCTGTAACTTGCAGTGTCGTCTGAATCCCGAAATCTGTACTTATATCTGAAAAAGGTGTTTGGGCGGCTATATAGGGTTTTGCCTTAGTCAAACCCCCGCTTCGGTGATTTCTACCTCCGCGAATAGCCAAGTTGTATTGTAAAAGTAATGTGTGTGCAGACCTTGTGTGTGTGCAAGATCTAAAATGCAAGTAAGCAAACTAGAGCAACCTAGAAAGTAAACCCTAATTGCTTGTAAATGACAATGTAAATGCTCCAAATCAAGATGCAAAGTGATCTAAAGCATGAATACAAATGATGTAAGGAAGCTAATGCAAAGACATGAAAACAACATGAAATCATACCCAACCCCAAGGGGGGGTACAAGCCAATCTTCAGTCGGTGATCCCTTATTGTTCTTCAATGCCTTTAAAGCCCTAAATGGATGAATGAAATTGAAGGATGCTTGATGGATGAATGTTGAATCTTGTTGAAGTCTTCAAAGATATGCTCTTTCGCTGCATAGAAGGTCCCTGAAAAACCAAAAATCTGGATCCTTTCTAATGAAGAAAGAGAGCTCTTATGTATGAAACCCTAGGTCTTAATTCCAACTTTTGGCCGACCTAGAGATTGAATATCCCACCAATTTCTTGGGGTTAAGCTTTATTTTATGATTGGATCGCGCTCCTAAAATTTTGAGAAAAATGTTCGGGACCATGTGCACGCCGGGCGCCATGGTCCTCTCCAGGCGCCATGGTCCCGACAACTTTTCACCAAATTTTTAGGGCCGTCGGATATGATGATTTTAGAGAGAATCCCGAAGTCACAGGTGATTTCGAGATGTTTTGACCCCCGAAATCAAGCCCCCAAGCTCAGAATAGGGCCTAATTAGGGTTTTTGATTAAGTGATGTATTGGAGGAATAAAATGAAAGGGGCACACTTTAATGAAAGGGCCCGAATTTATGATGTGGAAAATGATGAAATAGAACCTTTAGACCTAATTAATTTGATTAATTAAGTGCTAAAGGGGAAATGCAATGCAAAATGCAATTGCGCCAAGGCGGGTGCTAAACTAGTTGTTAAATTGTACCACCCTAGCAAGTGCGTACAATTTACGACGCTACATTTAGCCCCCACTTTAGCGGTCATATGAACACTACGTGCATATGCAAGCTAAAGTACAAAAAAGTAAACATTATTTGAAAAAGGATATATCCATAAGTCTGTCGAACGAAGCCCCCAGCGGTATCTGCAGTACACAGTTAGGAACCGCACCCTACAAAACACACGTTAGATCACAAAATCACCTAATGCTTACTAAGGAAGGTGATGAAAATTCGAGGGTAGCTATATGCCCCCCCTGTTTCGGCTTGCTAATTTTAGTGAGTTGAAACAGGGTATCATGTTTACCACTTCGAATTGTTAAAGAATATTGATGACAAATGCTCACAAGAAGATTTGATATGAGATCAAAAACTAATGGAGAATCACTTGGTAAGAAAGAGGACTAAATCTCAATTCCAACACAACAAAGAGTGTGAGGATTTGAGAGTTCTCTAACACAAGATGAAGGATGTAAATAGAAACAAAATGCAAAGAGAAGAAAAGAAAGGAAAAAAGAATGAATACACACATTGGTGATCCATGAAAAGAATAGTGAGAGAGAAAACATGGACTTCTCGCCCCTAGATCTTGTCTAGGTGATCCATGGGAAAAAGGACATGGAAAACTAACCCCTAGAGTCTGTCTAGGTGATCCATGTAAGGGAGGAGAGTGAGAAAGTCTAGCCTTATGCCGCTAGTTCCACTCAACCTCGTGCATGTGTGTGTAAGTGAGGTTAGAAGCAGCTCATAGGAGTCTATGCCCGAGTATGCTACAACCTGTATATGTATAGTACAAAAGTGTGACATCTCGCTCTAAGAGTCTATGCTCTGGTTTCGAGAATAATCACCTTGCAAAAAATGGAGACATCTCGCTCTAAGAGTCTGTGCTCTGGTTTTGAGAATGACCCATTGCTCAAAAAGTGTAATGTTTATGTCATAAGCAAAGTAGAACAAGGATACCTACCTTCATCACAAAAGAAGATACCCCAAAAATGCAACAATGTCATAGATCCAAGCAAGAGAGTTTTGCACTCTTTAAGTAAGGATAAGATAGTTGAAAAGGGACATCTTGTAGTATGTGTAAAGGAGATCCTTAGAGGAGAAGAAACCTTTGTACAAAAGACACCTATCCCCAAGAGGAATTGTCTTAGACAAATATAACATCTTCTAGAATAAGACAAAGAAGAGAATAAGAATGCAATACTTCCTCCTTTTGCGAGGTGAAAGTGATTCTTAATGAAGGATGATGCTCTTTTTAACCCAATTGGGAGAGTGAATTCATTATGGATGTATTTTACCAAGTGCAAAAGAGGTTGTAGTCAAGGACTTACACCTCTTGTAAGAGAGAATCCTTGAACAAACAACAACAAATGCATACAAGGAATAACATCAAGTAATAAAGTTCACACCATCCACAAAATAGGAAAAAGTGGATCCTTAGATAAAAATAAGGAAAGATCATTGCCTCCCAAGGATAAGGACAATGAGAAGGACTTACACAATCTTCTAGGGAGAGATTTAGACATAAGCAAAATGTACTACATACTCACATGAGTTCATGCGTGCAAGACATTAGTGTATGTAAAATGCTCCTTACAAGAAGTGGGTAGGATAAGAAAGTGAATACACATCTTCTCTCATATCTAAGAAAAGAGGATTCTAAAGAAAAGATGATCAATATTTCCACACTATTACCCCAAAGGGAAATTTTAATCATAAAAAGAAGAGATGTATGAAATCACTCTTGTCCCCATAGGAACAAAAGATAACATAGAAAATTAGGCTATTATGTTGCTTCAAAAATATGATTGCACTTGAAATTGTACCATCATGAATGACAATGAGCCCCCAGTAAATGAGCTACCAATGTCACATAATGATGAGCAACATAATAGCCATTAATGTTATTTAAAGACATGATAGATTGAATGAGGTATTTGAATATGACATGCTAAATGCTCAACTATAAGTGAGATCAAAAACATGTATAAAATGATAAAAATTGAAGAAGAAAAGTCACAAGAAATCTTAGAAGAGGGATGAGTGTAATTTATTAGAGCCTTATCCCTAGAGGAAAGGACTTTATGATGAATAGGAGATAAAGATTCATAAGTGGATTTAGAAATTTGAGGGG
Source organism: Cryptomeria japonica (assembly GCF_030272615.1). NCBI lineage: Eukaryota > Viridiplantae > Streptophyta > Pinopsida > Cupressales > Cupressaceae > Cryptomeria > Cryptomeria japonica. Next base: position 540,067,398 of record NC_081408.1, read on the forward strand.
ATTCATAAAGAGATTTGTTCATCGCCAAGATTTCCCTATGAGGGGAATGAGAGTTGATAGAAGTAGAAGATGATTTAGTTGAAGTGAGATCATCATCACTACTAAATATAGCATTCACATTGAGAGATGGTCTTTTAGATGCTTTGGTGGGCCTAGAAAGATTATATCCAAGTCCAAATGAATATTCATGCATGTTATGTTCTAAAGGAACTTTAATTTCTTGTTCATTTGCGCCACAACCATTTCCACTATAGCCACTCTTAGCCAAAATATGGAAACCACGACCATAACGATTAGCCATTTTAGAAAGAAAAGGTGGTTTTTCATAAGGCAAAGAATCAAATTCTTTAGAATTAGAGGTGTGAGGAGAAGAAGTTTGAGAAGCAGCCACAAAATTATTGCTCATAGGTTCAGGTAAGACTGATTGATCTCTAGTTTCTTCCTTCTTTTTAACTTTAAGCTCTCTAGGAGGAACCCTATACTCACCTACAAAGGTGGGATTGAAATCAAGAGATCCCCAATCGTCTTCTACGAGAACCTTCTCAGGATCAAAAGCCTTTTCATGTGTAGATTCAAGTTGAGAAGAATCTTCTTCAGGAACTTCAGACTCATCCAAAGAATTTTGATTATCAGAGGGTGATGATTCATCCATAGGTATCTTGTTTAACGAGTCATCACTAGAAGAGGAAGGCTTAGAAGAACTCCCTTCGGAAGTAGATGTTTGCAAACAAGTTTGAAAATTAGTATCACCTATCAAGGTATATGTCTTATTGTTATAAATAAATTTAACTTGTCTATGCAATGTAGAGGGGACAGCTTGCATACTGTGAATCCAAGGTCTCCCTAATAACAAATTGTATGTTAGATTTCCCGACATAACATGGATAGGAGTAGGCAAAGTAACAGGTCCCACTGTGATGGGTAAGGTGATAATACCTAATGAAGACTTAGCCACATTATCAAAGCCTCGAATGGGATGAGAGTCAGGCTCAATAAGGGATGTATCCACATTCATCTTATGCAATAGATTAATGCTACACACATTAAGGCCGGAACCATTATCTACCAGTGTTCGTCTTATAGCAGTGTCATTTATGATAACCACAATCATCAAGGGATCACATTGATGTTGAATTTCACTAGTAGGCAACTCATCTTGAGTAAACACAATTTGAGCTTTAGGATTCATCACAGAGTTAACCAAAGATACTATATTACTAGATGTATTAGGTGGAGGAACATTCAAATCTTTCAAGGCATCTTGTAACATTCCATGATGAGCGGAAGAAGTTTGGATCAAATCCCAAAGGGATATCTTAGCAGGAGTAGTTTTAAGTTGTTCTATGAGATCATAGTCCTTACTAAGCATTTGTGAAATACGAGGAGCTTGAGGAAGAATAGGTTGGGAAGGAGGAAGTGAAGTTGGGATAACTGGAGGAGGATTAGGATGCCTATTGTTTCTTGTGTTATAGGTGTGAGCAACCGCATTATAACTCTCTCTAGTCAGTTGCTTAGCATACTCATTAAGGCTCTTAGAATAACCTCCTTGCATAGTAATAATAGGTTTCTTAGGAGTGCAAAAAGAATCATTAGCATAACCACCTTGAACCACTAAGATAGGCTTATTTAAAGGTTGAGAATTTTGAGAAGGACAAGCACCTTGGACAGTGAAGAGAGGTTTGTTAGGTGTTTCATTCACATGTATCAAATTGATTAAGGATGGTTTAGAGGAATGAACAAAAGTGTTGGAAGGATTATTGATAGTCTTCTCTTGCACTAAAATCTTATCACAGATTAAATCAATTTTAGGAGAGAGACAAGGGGTAGGCCTTGATGTTCCAGTTGGAAGAGTAATACTAGGAAAGGTCATATCATCCTCTATCATCAAAGGATCTACATGGGGAATAAACTCTCTAGGAGAAGGATCAACATTACTCTCTAAAGTCTCACTTTTGAGAGGGAGATCTTTGAAAGAGATGTTAACCATCTTGTTTTGAACTAGGGTTTCCTTATGAGTAAAACAAAATTGAGGAGAGGGAGATGCTTTATTTTTAGAGGGAGAATAATTGGGATTCAAGGAAGGTGAGAAACTATCAAGGGAGTTTTCAATCTTGATTTCATCCCCTTTGGCTAGGGTTCTTTCACAGGGTAGATAATAATCTACACCTTCTTCTAATGGTTCATCCCAAATAGTGAAGTTGTTGAAAGGAATGTTTGAAGCATTGTCAATTTCGGGAGAGGAGATAACATTGTTTATTAATTCCTGATCCTTAGGAGGGAGAGAATCAATAGATGTGTTAAACTCATCCTCTTTCCTCAAAATATGTTCAATATGATCTTGAGGGGAGAGAGAATTAAGGAAATTGCTTTTTATTTCATCTTCTTTCTCTAAGGGATGCTTATGGGTAAGACAAACTTTAGGAGAAGGGTAAGCATTTATCATTAATTCATCATCTCTAGTGGTAATTTTGTTGGAAAAGGAAATTCCATCACTAGGAAATGTAGGGATAATGTCATCTTCTTGCACAAAAGGATCCTCATGAAGGGAGCATTTTTTAGGAGCCACAAGGTCATCAAGGGCATCATCCAACAAAGTATGATCATATTTATTAAAAGGTTTATCTTTTGATTCAAAAGGAGATATCTCTTCATAGAGGGGATCATTGAAAACAACCATGCTACTAGATTTAGTGGAAGAGTTGATAGGAATGTACCCTTGAGAGGAATCATTCGACTTATCTTTCTCATCACAATGAAATGGCATAGTAACAATGTTTATGAGTTTTTGGTAAAATGAAGTTTTGGTGTCTTTAGGTTTCAAAAACTCATCTAAAGCTTCATCTAACTCATAATCATCACAAATATGAACATCTTGCAAATAAAAATCTGACATTTTGAAATAAAGATTGCATAAAACTTAAACACACAATGCAAAGAAACCAAAACACACTCCTTTTTTTTTTTTTTCTTCTTTTTTTTTATGAAAATGAAACTTAAATGAAACACGCTAAATCTAGATTTAGATCTAACAAATGTAATATAAGAGAAAGCAATAATAAGATTCACGTCGGGTTCACCAAAATGTGTAGGGGAAAAAGAGAGACTAGGCTAACATGTCCTAATCCTACCTTTTGACACACATTGCGGAATACGAAAGAGCCTAGAGGTATCACACAATTGGCTACTTCTTTTTGTAGAAGAGAGAGCCACGGGCTACCTATTAGGATTTCTATTCCTTTGTTGCAAATGATAGATAAAATGATACAAGTTCAATCCCTAACCCCGAAGTGCAAGTATGAACTAATAACAAGATTGCAGAATTGAACTTAAACAATGGAAAGCTGCAAACACAAGGATAAGACAAGAATGCAGATGTGTACCTGGAGCCAAAATCTGAGTGAAAATGTTTGGGACGGGGGCGCGGGCGCCACTGTCCCGATTCTGCACCTGAAACTGCTATTTTGCACTCTGGAAAACTGTCAGAAATGCTGTCTGTCAGGAGGACCAGGGCGCCCAGTGCCCCTGTCCCAGGGACCAGGGTGCCTAGCACCCCTATCCTAGTAGGACTAGGGTGCCCCACGCCCTTGTCGTGGTCTTCTGCTCTGAAACTTGGTGTGTGGTTCCGTCTCCGTCTACTTCTTTCGGATCTGTAACTTGCGGCGTCGTCTAAATCTCGAAATCTGCACTTATATCTAAAAAAGGTGTTTGGGCGGCTATATAGGGTTTTGCCTTAGTCAAACCCCCACTTCGGTGATTTCCACCTCCACGAATAGCCAAGTTGTATTGTAAAAGTAATGTGTGTGCAGACCTTGTGTGTGTGCAAGATCTAAAATGCAAGTAAGCAAACTAGAGCAACCTAGAAAGTAAACCCTAATTGCTTGTAAATGACAATGTAAATGCTCCAAATCAAGATGCAAAGTGATCTAAAGCATGAATACAAATGATGTAAGGAAGCTTATGCAAAGACATGAAAACAACATGAAATCATACCCAACCCCAAGGGGGGGGTACAAGCCAATCTTCAGTTGGTGATCCCTTATTGTTCTTCAATGCCTTCAAAGCCCTAAATGGATGAATGAAATTGATGGATGCTTGATGGATGAATGTTGAATGTTGTTGAAGTCTTCAAAGATCTGCTCTTTCACTGCATAGAAGGTCCCTGAAAAACCAAAAATCTGGATCCTTTCTAATGAAGAAAGAGAGCTCTTATGTATGAAACCCTAGGTCTTAATTCCAACTTTTGGCCGACCTAGAGATTGAATATCCTGCCAATTTCTTGGGGTTAAGCTTTATTTTATGATTGGATCGCGCTCCTAAAATTTCGGGAAAAATGTTCGGGACCATGTGCACGCCGGGCGCCATGGTCCTCTCCGGGCGCGATGGTCCCGACAACTTTTCACCAAATTTTCAGGGCCGTCGGATATGATGATTTTAGAGAGAATCCCGAAGTCACAGGTGATTTCAAGATGTTTTGACCCCCGAAATCAAGCCCCCAAGCTCAGAATAGGGCCTAATTAGGGTTTTTGATTAAGTGATGTATTGGAGGAATAAAATGAAAGGGGCACGCTTTAATGAAAGGGCCCGACTTTATGATGTGGAAAATGATGAAATAGAACCTTTAGACCTAATTAATTTGATTAATTAAGTGCTAGAGGGGAAATGCAATGCAAAATGCAACTGCGCCAAGGCGGGTGCTAAACTAGGTGTTAAATTGTACCACCCTAGCAAGTGCGTACAATTTACGACGCTACAGGGCTTATCAATGGGGGATAATTTTAGTACACTCTCTATGCAAGTATGAGGTAACACTCAGAGGCAAGGAATTAGAGTTCCTCCAACATATCAAACACTGATCTGGGAGCCCAAGGGCCACAAGAGCATTTGCAACCCTATTTCCTTCTCTATAGACATGGTTAATGCTGAAAGATTCAAACCCATAGATGAGCCTGGGAATATCTCTATTAGTACCTTTAATAAACCAGTTGATCATGTTGAGCCCTTTTTTTAGAATAAACAATAAGTTTAGAGTCCCCCTCAATGACAATTAATTTTATGCCAAAGGAGAGGGCAATACGAATACCCCAAGCCAAGGCCATAGCTTCAACTTGATTACTGGAGAAATCATTAAGATTACCATTATAGGTAGAAACTCATTCCCCACTGTGAGATCTTATAATACCTCCCACTATGGCCAACCCATGTCTAGTAGCACCATCAAAGTCGAGTTTCAAACAACCAGGGTTCGAAGGGGACCACCTAGTATTCTACCTGAGAAGGTGTTTAGAGTTGTCAGAGGTAGTGAAGGAGGAACGAAAGTTCCAATTGAGAGAAACCACCCAATCCCTATTGGAGGGAGGATTAGGTGACTCCTTGTCCAAGGAGACAGAGATGTTCTCTAGAATGAGTTTGAAGAAACAACTAAAAACAATATCCACAGAGGCTTCCTTATCCCTGAAGATCCTATTATTTCTCTCCTTCCAAATACTCCAACTAAGGTGCAAAGGAATTTTCTTCCAGAGTTATTGTACCAGAGGTTTGGAAGTGGGGACCCCACTCCAGTAACAAATGTGTCATATTTCCATTCATAGTCTAGATAGGTTAAATCTTTAACATACCATACCCCAGAGGGCTTTGGAAAAGGCACAATGAAGAAAGAGATGGGGGGAATTTTCCTCTTCAAACTTGCGTAAGACACATCTGCTAGGGAAATGAAACCCTCTCTTGGAGAGAGTATCTTGGGTGAGAATTTTGTTAGGAAGAGTCATCCACCAGAAGAAATCAATCTTGGGGATAAGGTGGGGGTTCCAAACTTTTTTCCACTAATCTTGTGAGTTGGGATCCTTAAGAAGACTACAATAAGTATTTCTAACAGAAAACTCCCCATTGGGATTCCATTTCCAAATAAATTTATTCTCTCTCAAGAAGAGTGGTAGTCTAATCATGCCAAGCTTGTTATGTAGTTCTCAGAGAAAAAGCAGTAGATGGATTTGGTTGTGGCAGCAAACAAAATATCATTCTAGGTGTTATTGGAGAAGTAGTTACAAACCATCTAACCAAAAAAATCAGTGGCAATACCATATATCCTTCTGAGGGAAGGAAAGGAAACCAAAGTTTTATCCCCCAGCCAACGGTCCTCCCAGAAACTAATGTTTCTACCATTGCCAATGAGCCACTTCATGCCACATAAATGGTATCTCTACATTTAAGAATATTGTTCTAAATTTTGGATCATCTAGGGGATCTTTCCATGTTAAGAACCATTTGAAAGTTGTCTTGGCCTAGGTATTTGGCACGCATAATTTGGCCCCAGTCAGTGTCCTGATAGGTTAACTTCCAAGTTGTTTTGGACATAAGAGCGTTGTTAAAGTGGAAAATTTTGTGGATCCCCAAACCACCATTAATTTTTGGGTAGCCGACTTTATCCCAACTAACAAGTGCAAGCCTTCTTTTCTCCTCCATACCTGTCCAAAGGAAGGTTCTTTGAATTTTTTCTAATTTGTTAGCTATAGAGGCTAAGTTTTTGGATAGAGAAATAAAATACATAGGTATCCCCTACAAGGAGGAGGGCAGCATCTGGAGCTTCCCTGCACTACTGAGAAATCTTCCCTTCGACCCTACTAGTTTCTTTTGCATTCTCCCAAGGATGGAAACCCAAAAAGAGTTGGAGACTTCCTTGATAGTAAGTGGTAGCCTGAGGTAGGTTCTAGGAAGGAAAGCAACCTGACAATCCTTAATACTCCTAATTTTAGCTTGGAATTTGTTATAAATATAGAAGAAATATATGTTTCTCTTATCATATTGATATGTTGTCTCAAGGCATCTGCATAAAGGTTGAGGAAGGAATTCTATCCCTTGGCCTCAACAACCGAAGACAACCGAAAGAGGATGGTGTCATCAAAAAATTGCTACAATATAGCAAGAGGGGTAGTAGAGGCCCATTTGATGCCCTTTAAGGTTCCCTTATTGATGAGCGATCTAAAATTCCTAGACAAGACCTCTACCAAAATAATAAAGAGGTAAGGAGATAGAGGGTCACCTTGTTGAAGCACTCTCGATGCCTCGAAAGGTTCCCAGGGGACACCATTAACCATGACAAAGTAATTGGTAGTAGTAATACATTCACTGATGAGATTTTGAAGCTTGGCCCCAACACCAAACTTTTAAAGGATTTGAAACAAGGAGCTCCAATTCACACAATCACAAGCCTCAGAGATGTCAAGCTTAAGTACCATGCCAGGCTTACGACTTCTATCCATTGAGTGGATGACTTCATGAGTGGAGATGGCCACATCCAAGGTTTGTCTACTAGAGACAAAACCTTTATGGCTTGGACTTATAAGATTATCAAGGAAAGGCTTGATTCTGTTAACCAAAACTTTGCAGAAGATCTTGTAGAGAGTGTTGCAAAGGCTGATGGGTAGAAAATCCTTGAGAGTAGTTGAATCCTTAATTTTCAAAACCAAAGCAATATAGGTTCTATGTGAGTAAAAATGTGAGTGCAAAATAAAGATGATTGAAATAAAAAAATATTACAACCTAAGCAAACACAAATTATTCAAACACTCAAGATTAGGATGCTAAAAAGGAATAAACAAAGCATGATTGACAAAAATAAATCGAAATATAAAATCCATTTTGTTCCTTTGATTTGATTATCCTTTGATTTTATATGTGCTTAATTTCGTGCTTCCAAGGGTGCTAAATGTGCTCCATGATGATGATTATGCAAGCTAGATTAAAATGCATGCAAATGGATGTGATATGTGGTTGCAAATGAGAGTAAGATGAGTAGTGAATTTGTCATTACGATTGTATGGAAATTAAAGTGGATAGCTAAAATGGAATTATAACAATTTGAGAATGTGAAAGTGGACAGCTAAAATGGCATTATAACGGTATGCGAATGTGAAAGTGGATAGCTAAAATGGCATTATACATGTATGAGAATGTGAAAGTGGATAGCTAAAATAGCATTATAATGGTATGAGAATGTGAAAGTGAATGGATTGAGGTAGGAAAATGAGAAGATTAAATAAGCCAAGTTGGGAGAAGAGTCATGAATATGAGCCACTTGTCCTTGAGAAAGGAAAATATTATTATGGAAATGACAATTGTTTTTTAGAAAGGCAAGTGTCATGGAAAAGAATGAAAAATGTCCTTGAGGACACATGCCTATTTGAGAGAGAGATTGATGCACTATAGGGGGGTTAGACACACAATGACACCATCAACATATAGGGTTTCTACCTTTCAACACAACATTCAAACTCAACTCACTCTTGGCACATAGGTTAAACTCCACCATTGGACTCCACAAAACTTAAACCCTTGTGACAACTAGGGATTGAAATTCATTGGGCCTTGGATATCAACACAAATAGAATGGACACCCTTCTTGATGACTAAGACATTTCAATACAACCAAACTTGTTGTCTCCAAGTTACTACCTATACTTCTTCTTTAGACAAAACAATCTTTATAAGGAATACTATCTATAAGAAGGACAAGAAGCACAATGTTATGTCCTTATCACTTATAATCTTTAGGTCAGGCCAAGGGAAACCTAGAAAAGTCTAGAACACTTACTATGGGCTTTCCAAACAAGAATGAGTTCAATATTTCACTATTTGCAACATTTCTTTCGACTAGAATTTGAAACTGAGATCACTATCCTAATTGTAAAAGTTAATCACCATTGGCCCAAGGCCACACCAACACTATTGTGACACCAAGGTTTATGCATACTGGTGTAAGGGTTACTCTTAAGACATTTCATGACTCCAATACATGTCCACACTTGGGTTTACAAACAAAAATTTGTCTGAAAACAATACCACTAGTAAAACTATGACTATGACAGTCAATACCCCTTTAGGATAGTCAACTCAAAATGATGTAACTCCTTTTGGTATATCTCCCAAATCCTTCAATAGGGCGTGCAAGGTCCCCACACATCACTTTCAACACCTTACTCAATATAAATCACCCTTTTTTGTGGCTTATGCAATACCTTTCTCTATGTTGGTGTCTCAGAGGCTTAATACATGGTAAATATCAGACCAATCAGTCAACTTAGCACATGCCACAGTGAGTTTGAAGTCCTGCAAGAAAGAAACATGAAAATGCATAACTATATTGGTTATATCTCTTATTTTTTTGAGTTTCTAATGTGGGAATGACCCAAAATACATTATTTTGTTGCCACTGGTTACCTTTATCTAGGGTTTTGACAGTTTTTACAAAAATGCTTGTAACTTAATCAAAACTAAATGGATTTAAATGAAACCCAAAAAAAAATTGAGGGGTTTACTCCTATTTCACATCCAACAAGTTTACAATAAAAACAAGGAAGATTCCATAGTGTATAATATAAGGAATCAGACTGTAACATCCAGAAAATAGTAAGAATGCAAGAAAACTCAAAATTGTTATTGTCTTTCCCTTTAAATACATCCATCAACCAACCCAATAGTCGATGTGACATTCTTAAATAAATTTTCTCACCACCCCAAAATGGCTATAACTTACATTTGAACCACATCTATCAACTTTACAACAAAAGTTGCATGGACAAATTTTTTACACAACATGACAACTTTTCCATCAACTTGTCAAATGATCCTATAAGGACTTCCCAAGACCCTATACCATCACATACATGCTCAAGGAGATCAAATAGACCTGTTACATGATGAATAGTTTATAAGAACAATGTTGACAACTATTTAATGTGTGGTAAGGTGTGCACGCTTGGTCTCCTTGTGTTGTGCAGCGTAGCGCTCGAGTTTGTGACATGGCTTAACCGCCTCCTGTGGATTCTATAAGTCTAGTGGTTGTATCAGACATTAATAGGTCAATCTTTTGGTGCAATGACAATAACAATTGTAACAAGTGGTATCAGAGATTGGTCACAGGTTCAAACCCCTCGCTTGCGTCGGGGGGATTGTAGCAATGTGTGTGCCCTTGGTTTCCTTGTGTTGTGCAGCACAACGCTCAGGTTTGTGACATTGCTTAAATACCTCCTGTGGATTCTATAAGTCTAGTGGTTGTATTGGCCATTAACAGGTTGATCTTTTCATGCAACGACAACCACACCTGTAACATAATTCTCATATGACAACTTTTGGCATCAACATGGCAATAAGACAACTTTGCATCAACCTAACTTCCTAATGCACCAATGTGACCCAAACAATTACCAAATGGTCCAAAGGACCTTATTTTATGCTCATGGCATAAAAACAACATAGACTTTGGAAATGGTTGCCTTATGGAGACATGCATACATTAGGTGCTCCTACACTAGAGACACCCAAATAAGAAGATTCATTTCTAAATATTAGAATATTTAGTAATACACACATATGGGGTGGAAAAGAGGTTGGAAAGAATAAAATGTTTCATTTCCAAATATTAAGATATTTCCAAATATTAGATATTTAGGAATACACACATATGTTGTGCGAAAGAAATTAGAAGAAATGATAAACGGATGACTAAAACCCAAGGTTAGTTAATGGGTTAAGTTAGAGGAAGATTTAGATGAGGGTTAAAGTTAGGACACATGTGAGGAAATTTAATCAATTTAATTAATTAATTCCATGATATTTCAATGACTTAGGGTATTTAGGAATACCCACATATGGGGTGGGAAAGCAGTTGGAAGAAAAAAAAGGATGACTAAAACCCAAGGTTAGTTAATGGGTTAAGTTAGAGGAAGAGTTGGATAAGGGTTAAAGTTAGGAGGCATGTGGGGAAATAGAATTAATTAATTTAATTAATTCCATAAAGGATATTTAGAGGAGAGGGAAAAAAATGAATCAAATAGTCAAACTATGCATTTGATTTATTTAATAGAAGAAGGGATCAAATGTAATTAATTAATTGTTTTATGATTGTCAATTAATTAATTAAAGGAGGACTATAGCATAATTAACAAAATTAATTAGCTAGAAGGAGGGAACACTAATTAATTAAATAATGCATGATATTTAATTTAAGAGCATTTAGGATAGCTGATTCAATTAATTAAATTAATCAAAGATTTGCTTGTAGAATTTTATTTGGTGTTGTAGAGAATTTTTGGTTCCTACGATTACTTTAGATGACTTGAAAATTATACCAAAAAATATACATAGTGTATCTTTAATGTCTTGAACCCTTGTGAAATAAAAAATGAGGTTTGATTATAAACTGATGAATTTCGTATTTCACTCCTCTTATAGAAAATCCTTAAAGACACTTCTTAGCATGACATTATGTTCAAAATTAAGAATTATTGAAGGCAAATGGTTATCAACATAGAACCTAACAAAGGACAAACTCACTTCTTAAATAAAATTATGGTATAAAATGAGCCTTGAATAGTCTCCATATCATAGAGAAGGATTGCAATAATTTAAGTAATGCAATAATAGTTTTATACTTGTCAATTTAATCATGAGTACATTACAAAACTCTATTATAACAAAAGAGCTAAACATTGTTGTAACCTCTTACATCTTTTATCATTTTACACTTGATATAAAGTTATGTCTACTTAACCATTTATTGTTTATCATTAATTACATCACTAAATTAATCATAATGTGGTTTCTTCCCCTACAAATATATTATAATGTTTCTCTTATGATGCCTTGACCTCAAATTAAATTAGTATTTTTATAAAATAATAAGCCCATCTACCATTATTTAATATATGAAAAAGATTATTATTACATGAGACTAATTTCACACCATTGATAATCCCAATGTTGAGGCACATAATAAGATAACTCTATGAATTATCATAAAACTATAATTAAATAATATATAACCCCAAGATTAAGGCACATTATAACAAACTATATGAATTTTTGTCAAATTATAATTGAATACAGTAATCATATTTATCAATGGTGCTTTAAATTTGATCGAATACATCATAAATTATATAACATATATAAAATGGAGAATAAAACATAAATATGTAAACCATATGAGCACTATTTTATGAGGACATCCTTTCAAGAAAAAATCCTCCACCATAGAGATATTGAGCTTGTATTAATCTTAAGAGAGATTACATCAACACGGTCCACTAAATCTATTTTAGTTTAATATTTAACTCTGATTACTTAAATATACTTCACCTACACAACACTACATAACCCTTATCTCATACATTCAATATACAAATCAAAAGAAATAGAAACCTACCAAGCAATTTCTATAAACTACTGACCACAAAATGCATGGTCCACACATAGAAAACCCACACCCCACCATGCATTGGCACATATGCTCAAATAAAAACCAACTAATGACAACATTTTTTATTCCATAAATCCTACTAGGCATCACCCCAAGACTATCACTCCATTATAAAGATGCCAACTACCATGGTTCCTACCCATTATGGCAAGATGCTCCATCCTTTTCTTTGTCTCATTATTAAATTTTTATTATGAATTCCTTATTCGATACCACTATAATCATATCTCAATTCCACCTCTTACACTTTCTATTTTTGGTAATTGCCAGACTATAAAACTTTGGAGCTCATTTTCTCACTTTTTATGGGGTTTTTGAGGGTTTATAGTATTGAATTTTTAAAGTTTTAGATCAAAATGATACCCTTTAGAAGGTACATGGAGAACACAACATAAAACATATGATTTCAAGTGAGTAGCACATCAATATTAGTATTATCTCACTTGATATTTACATTGTGATGACATAACATAAAATATAAATTGAATTCAATGTTAGAAAAGGTAAGGCATACAACCTCTCTACATCAATAAAAATTATTCATAATTACTAGATTAATGAGAGAATTTACAATATCATTTAATTTTTCAACCATCTATGTCATGACTCTACCACTCTCAACCATCTCACACATACCACTCTCAACCATCTCGCACACAAATTGCTAAGTAACATCAATATGCTTTACAACATGCACATGGTACATGAGATTTTTCGCTAGATAGATAGGACTCTAATTGCCACATCCAGTCGTAACAATTTTGCACTCAAAGCTAATATCTAATAACAATCATTATAACCACAATACCTTTTTCATAAGTATGTGTAGCAACCATGTAATTTCTTTTATCATAGATACATAAATTATGGTTTGCTTCTTAGTCATCTTGCTAACAACACCTCCAAATAAAGTAAACACATAATCATTCATCAAACACCTATTATCTAAATCACTGGCTAAATCTAAGTCTACAACCCTATATATCAAGCAACTTTCCCATGTCATAATTCTCATGAAATGAAATACAACAATTAGAAGTCACCTACAAATATATATGAAAACTCTTTTCACATAATTATACTATTCTCTACCAAGATTAAATAGACACCTACTAAGAACTCCCATTGTTCAATGTTTTCTTATTTTTTTGACAATGTATCTAGACAACCTATTATCAAACATTATAAAATTAACAAATGTTAGCCAAAGTAAAATGCCTTGGTGTAGTTCACAATGATAAAACTATAAGCACTTTGCAATTAAAAGTCCTAAAATCTTAGAAAAATACTAAAACATATAATTCCATACATTAGCTATTTGAGCCTCTTCGGAAAACACCTAAGTTATAGCCAAATTATCTGCATGAATTCTAAAAATACAAATAAATACATCACATGCATGATGAACAAAATTATCATAAGAATAATATGCATATATATGTATGTGCGTATATGCATGCATGAATATATGCATACATAAATAAACTCCTTAAACTTGAACTAAATCACTCACAAGACAACCTTATACTTACATTCACAATACATACATATCTCTATATCTTTGAACCCCACATAAAACGTAATAATAGAAAACACAGTATAGACATATACACACCCAAACAAAATAATTCCACTAATTAATATATTAAAAAACCTATGTCTTCTCAAAATTCAACAAAATAAGAAATTATCACAACTTATTGACAAAGAACATCAATCATTGCTAAAAGACATGACCTACTTTAAATTTTTGACCACTATATATTTTCAAACACCCAAACAATTTTAAAATCCTACAGTTTTTTTTCCTTATCAAGAGACTCAAGAATAAAAAAGTATCTCATTTCATTGCTAAGAAAATCCCATTTTGCCAATTATGTACCTTAGAAAATAAAAGAGAAAACAACATTAAGAAAAACCTTCATTTTTTTTCTCTTCCCTCTAATGAATGCAAAAGTGCAATCTCTTCTAAATCTTATCAAAATATCTTGAAAAACTCAATCCAAATGTGCCTAAGTCAAAACCATAGTGGGTTGAAGAGAGAATTTTTTTCCATGAAAGTATTACTCATATTGAGCATGATGTAGTCCATCACCGTATCAGGGAACACAATAGTCATTCCTTCCCCAGTTTGCACACTAACAGAGATAAAGTTGGGGTCCACCCCACCTTGAGGATTTACCACAAGTGCATTCTTCCAGCCCTTGACAATTGTGCCATCATTAGGGAGCCCCTTTTCATTTTTAGCAGCCTTGGAATCATCCCGAATGACAGACTCCTTGGAGTTGGGAATGGAATCCTCGAACTTGATCGGAGTGAGCATAGTTTTAGGACTATTAGCAATCACTCCCTTCACAAGTGGAGTAACTATCGAATATGTTGGAATTCTTATGCAATTTTGTATGACCGGGAAATGATATGGTTGTCATTATTGGCAACATCATCTCCTCAATCTTCCCAATCCTTAGAGAGTAAGCAGTAGACCGATCGACAATAAGTATACCGACAAGTAGTAGACCTACAAGCAGTAAGGAGATCGAGTAGCGATAAGTAGATCGACAAGTAGTAGACCAACAGGAAATAAGTTTATCGATAAGTAGTAGACCGACAAGTAGAAAATAGATCGGGTAGCGGTGAGTAGACTGACAAGGAAGATGTGCACTGGCTAAGCAAAGACTAAACCGGTAGACAGGAAGAAATCGGCTAAGACAGGTTTTGATCGGTAGAGAAGAAAAGTCAGTAACCGACTGACTGGTAATGCCTAGTTACAACCAACTAAATTAGAGGTCTTCTCTTAGTCAACCAACGAACTTATCAGCATGTTTGACAATATTGACAGAGATTCTTGCATGATTTGAGAAGCGCAATTTAAGGCTTGACAACAGAATTTTGAATGGTATGTTTTGGAGGGAAAAGTTGGCGATAGACTTAAGGGTCTATAAATACACATATCTCATTCTTGAGATAGTTGTTGTCAAGGTGAATAAAGTTAATGTGAAAGAGGACACAAGGGGAGTCTTAGAGTGTGCAGAGCCGAATGATAGAAGATTGGTAGAGTGAGGGTTTCACTGAGCAGTGACTAAAGTGACAGAGGACCGACAGTGTAGGATTGAAGTTCCAACAAACTAGCAGAAGACAAAGTTGTGAAGGACAGGCACAACTGATGCAGACCAAGAGTGATGCTTAATTGTGATCTGATCAGGCTAATGTGTAGCTTCGTGTATCTGATCATTCATCTATTGTTTTTTCAAATAAATGCAACATAAATCCCTTAACTGTGTGGACTTTAACAGGTCCCATTGTATAAATCCCTTAACCGGGTAACATCTTAACTGATGTTCTAAGTCCTCTAATCAGGCTACCTTTAATAGGGTAAAGGCACTAACTGGCCTTGATCAAAATCCATTAATCGGGTGGCACCTAACAATGTCATTGTAATCTCCTAACAGGGATGGCTCTTAACCAGGCATACTCCATAAGAGTGCAAGTTTTGTGAGTTCCTACTCACACCATGGTTTTCTCCCTATTGGGTTTCCACGAGATAAATCTGTGTGTCTTTGAGTATCTTTTCATGTATGCTTATTTTCTGCAATAAATGTTTACATTGGTGAATGGTAAATTGTTTCATACTTAAAGTAAAAGTATTAATTATTGTATATCGGTAATGTATTGATTCACCCCTCCCCTCTCAGTATCGGTTGGGTCTGAAAGGATCACTGACGGTAAGGAATCCCGTCATAACCCCTACAAGAGCCTTGTCAACGGTAAGAGAAAAATGTTCAGTGATAGGGACTGTCATCGTAACAACGTCTGACAGAGGATCAGTCAATGGGGGAGCCTGGCCCCCACCCTCAACAAACACCATGAACAAAAAAAATTCAAAATTCAAAAGCTAGCAGAGAGGGAAGTTGCAGAGCCAAAACTTGATCTAGTTTTGTTCTAAGTACTCTTGTAATGATTATGTGATGTGTATTGCCAACTATCTCCTAGAAAATTTCTAGATTAAATAATATGAACAAGAACAAGGGCTTTGTCGTTTTATACAACATCGTAAAATATATTTTGTATTTTTAATGCTCTAGTCAACAAGTAACAACTAGTCCATATTAACTTTCCTAAAATATGAAAGTTCAAACTATATGTGTAATTCTAAATGATGTTAAGAACTACAAGTACACGATTAACCTAAGACAAAAAAATATGAATATTAACTTTAGAATTGTTTAAAATGAGAGATTAAATTCCATTGAAATTCAAATTCAAACAAATTACAAACTTTTATATTAAAATATATCATTTACACACTAAAACATTACCCAAAAATATTTTTAAAATTGAATTAAAAAAATACTAAAACACACTTTTCACCCTTACAATAATTAAATAATAGACATTTGAAATTAATTAATAAAAAATTTGTAAGTGATGAAGGCCTAATAATTTTGAAGCAAAAAGAAAGCATCAACCAATAAGTTATAATTATTGATAACTTATGATATTTCAAACTCATTAAAAAATGCATTACAATTAATTATTTACAACTTCATTTTCTCTAAGGGTCGATTTATGAATTATGATCCTCCCATTGAAAAATGCATTACAATTAATAATTATAACTTCATTTTCTTAAGGTGTTCAAGTATATGGGTTATAATTCTTTTTTAAATTAGAAACAATATAAGGTGGGTAGCGCATTACATAAATGTTGTGTGTAATGGCAAGGCATTTATTTAGTTAGTCATTGTCTAACATGGTCCACATATGGATAAAATGGATAAAATGGTCCACAAATGTTTTTTTTAGAAAAAGCCCACTATTTATATTGCCATCAATGGATTCTAAAAATCTGAATTCTATAATATAAAAATATCTATCATGAGAAATATCATTATCCAAAAAGTTATTATGCCAAAGATAAGTCTGTTAGGCCCCATAGCATCCTACTTTGGTGGTCCTAAATTAAATTCCTCATCCATCTTTCATGCATGCAATGTGAAATATTATGACTAGATTATGATGTGAACTATTATGACTAGATTATGATAAAAATACATGCCAACATAAATATGTATATTCAGAGGAACTGTAACATATAGAATTTTATATTTTATAGAGGTAGAAATAATAAAGGGTATGTTATTTTCTTAATCATTTTTTAATTTTTTTAATTTTTATTTTTAAATAAAGTTTTATAATCTTTTCGTTTATCTTAATATTAAAGTTGCAATAATTTGGTTTGTAACTTGTAAAATTATTATTGATCAATGAATCTTCAAGATCAAATTGTCTTATTTGAATTTTTCAGTAGGGAAATCAATTTCTAATAATTTAATCATGTTTTATGTATTTCATTTGACTTGTTGTAATACTTTCCTTCATAGTTTCAAGCCCCACGTTTGTCTCCATCATCTATAAAATTGTGGAGCGTAATGAGTAGCAAAGCACACGTGAGAGAGAAATCATACTTTGGGTAGTGGTGTGAAAGGGATTGTAAAATAAATGAGCACCAAACTTATGAGAAGAAGAATTTGCAATGAATGTCTATATTTGTCTTTGTAAACAAAAAAGATGGGGAAATAGGTAAGTGAAGGTGGTTTTAATACAAACCATTACAATTTGCCTACATTAACGTGACTAGAATAACTAAGTCTGAGAAATGTATTATGTCATTTTTTTCTTTATGTTTAATTTTATTTCTAGTAATTAAAAAATGACACAAATTTTCTTAGTGTAAAGTGTAAATTACTCCATAGTTTGAGCTTGGAATACATAAAATTTGTGCACATAATTTTCTTTTATTATTTTTATGTGTGCATTTTGTACAATAATTCTCCCTTTCAATTTGCATTATACCCAGAATAGCATTTAATGCCATACTTCTGCTTTGAAAAATGTAAAGATGACATCTGATTTTACCTATAATATAATGAATGAATGTGTGTAGAAAAATATCTCTCAACATTTTTCAAATAGATTTATTCAAAATATATATTGGTATAACATAACCTTCTATAAAATAATATAATATGAGATTTTATATATTAAAAAAATCATTTTTTTGGCAAGCCACTAGAATATATATATATATATATATAAGATTACAAAAACTTGGTTCAAAAGAGCATACCGACTGGAAAGAACCAGGAAGAAAACCTTTGGTTATAGCTCAAAAATACAATATGATCAGATTTAGAATATCATCATATTGAATTTTACAATATTACAATAAACAACATATGAGGAGCATGTTCAAACCAAAGTTTGTAATTTTCATGCTTGCCAGAAAGAACCATCATGGAACCACAACCTCGATATGCATTATTCTCATTGGGTCAACACAAGTGAACTTCAGTCTATGCCCAATGGATACTTTTTAGAATATTGATCTTGTGCCAAGAAAGCTTGTCATCCCCTCCGAGTCACCAAAATGTTGACCTTTTTTCTATCAACTTAAGAACCGATATGAGAAATCCTTTTGTTTTGCATAACCTTCGTGTTATGCGAACTATGTTGGCAGCCAGCAGTTGGGGTCTTTTCATCTTTTTGGGCTCGAGGTTTTGTTTTTAGGTTGATCGGTCGTGGCGGTCAAATCACTGGCATGAGGGTTCCCTGTCATTGGCGGGCCAGTCTCCATGTTCATTTTTACCATCTAGCAGTGTTCCTTATCGCGTTGTTGTGTTAGATAGGAACACTTCTATTCTTTTTTTCTTCATTCCAACTGTTCCACTTTTGCGTGACTGCGTGATAAGCGATACTTCCAGTTGAAGGCCCTTTCTTTTTAATTGTCTTGTCGCGCTGAACTAGAACACTTTCTCTTTTATTCCCTATTTTGATCTTCCATTTTCGCGTGACTACACGATATGCAATGGTGAGAGGGGATGAGATCATGTGGTCGGGAGCTTTCAACTTTTGTTCTTTTTTGGCAACTGTTCCATTTTCGTGCAATTACGCGATATGCGATGGTGGGACTCGGCCTGCGGATAAGTGAAGAGGGTCCTTTATGGTAAGGTTTTCAATGGTGACAACAAGGAAAAGGGCATCTTGGCAAAATGCCATGTCTTACCGAAAGGGGCATTGAGGGTCTCGTGCGACACGTCTGAGACAGAAAAGGGAGTAACACCGAAAACTACCAAACATAAGGATTTTTGCATTTTTCAATCTACAATCAACATAGGTCAAACTCGATGGATGAAACACACTGAGATCAATGTAAATAACTATCATGGCTATCTTCTATCCGATGAATGATGTGCCTTTCAACTTGTATTAACTTCTCCATATCAGGATAATTTTTAAATTTAAAGTTGTCATCCAGTGTGTCTGTTTCCTTATTATCGCCCCCCATGTTAGGAAGGAGATCAACAAGATTATTTCCCTCTCTATACGTATGGGACAACATGTAGCCTTCGAACATATCCAAAAAATCCCATGCTCGTTGTAAAATATATTTGTTGTGTCAGTTACAACTTCTCCTATTTCTACATGAATTGATTATGATCAATGAATCTTCTTCTACATGTAGTTCTATAGCCCATCTTTTTAGATATTAGTATACCTTTCAATAATGCACATGATTCGGCTATGTTGTTTGTCCCATGTGGAAGAGAGAATGAGTTCCCTGTTAGTAATTCACTTGATTGATCCCTTATGCAAATACCTGCACCAAAAGCTCATGGGTTTCCTCTTGACCCGATGGAGGATGCCACTTAATTTGGTTCATGCCAATTTTTCTCAAGGGAAGATGTTGACTGCCATTGAATGGTAACAAAATTGATGTCCAATTTTTCATAATAAGATCATCCCATGAAGTAAATAAAGAGATGCAATACTTATGCTTTTGGACATATGAGTTCACAACTTCATAGATAGACTTATCAGTAATATCTTGTAATTTCTCAATAGCCAAGGCTTATTTTTTGAAAATTCATTTGTTTCATTCCCACCAAAGTGATTGTAACACCATCACTAGAGTTATCCTCCATATATAGGTAAAGAGTGTAGTCTTATACAAGAGAGACTAGGATTGAAACCATTCCCAAAGTGAGTTGGTAATGGGTGTAAAGAAATTAAGCTTTGCCCTGACATACTTCCAACACTGTATAGCAAATGGGCATTGAATGAAGAGATGGTCCACTATCTCAAATTCATTTTCACAAAGCACACATTTGAATTATTTAGAAATATTAAGCTTTACAAACCTATCACTAGTGAGGATCTTCTATTTCGAATGGCTAACCATGCAAATATCCCTGCTTTAGGCATGATCATATTGTTCCAGCAAAATGAATAAGCTCTTTGTGAAGGTTTCCAATTCCCTCTACTCTGAATAGCCCTATATTCCCGCTTTACTAAATAGCAGCCATCCTTGGATGGAGCCCAAATGATCTCATCTGATTTGATTTTGATGTAAACTAGTCTTTGTGAAAGTAATTATTTGAACAACTTTTTTTTATCTTCTTAAATTTGGACAAATGATGGGTCTTTCCAAATTCCTTTCCCTGATATACATTCAATATCAACTATATAATCTATTACTCTAATTTCCCAAGCATTAGAGAGGACTGTAATTGTTGATTGTAACTCGTGTATTTCCCTTAGTGGAATGTGCCCATTCCATGAATCATTCCAAAAATGAATACATTCTCCATTGTGAACTTGCCGTGAAATATAATTTGTGATTGTGTCCATGGATGCCAGCATGAAGTTCCAGATCATTGATCCCTCAAGAGGATCCGAGATAGTGAAAACTCTAATTGGATTTGGATTGTTTAAGTAAATTTTCTACATAATTTGACACCAAACTATAGATGGTTTGGTGTACATTTTTTAAATCGGTTTTCCACCAAAAGCTTGATTACATTTAGATAGTTGATGCATGCCCACTCCTCCCGAATATTTATCCAATGTCATGTTGTCTAGAGAGATGAGTGAATTTTTTTTAACATTACATAAGTTTCCTTTGCAAAGGAAATTCCTAATGAGCTTGTCAATTTTCATTACAACTGAATTGGGGTCTTTTAGGACACCAATAAAATAGTTAGGTATTGTTGCTAAGATTGACTTTATGAGAAGTATATGCCCAAAAAGAGACAACCACCTTGCTTTCCAAGCAATTATTCTTGATTTGATTCTTTCAATGATTGTATTCCAGTATACTTCTTTGTTTGTCCCCATGAAAAAAGGAATGACTAAATAAGTTCCTAGGAGCTCATCTGATTGAAAACAAAAAAAATTGTAGAATCCTTCTTTTTACCATTTGTCTTGTATTGAAAACATATATTTTGGATTTGTGTTCATTAATTATTTGTCCCAATACAGCAGTATACACACCCAATACCTTTTTGATTTCTTCAGCCTCTTTTATTCTTGATTTACCATATAACAATGTGTCATCAACAAACAAGGTGTGTGTGACTGAGATGCTTGCATTCAAAATATGCATGCCTTCTCACAATCCTACTTCACTTTTTTCTTGATGCTTCTACTAAGGGCTTCAACCATGATGATAAATAAAACTAGATAAAGTGGATCACCTTGTCTTAGTCCTTATGTAGCATTAAAGAATCCGGAGGGTGTGCCATTAATGATGACTAAGAAACAAGCAACTAATAAGAATGAGTGGATCCCTTTACACCACTTCTTTGAGAATCCAAATTTTCTTAATACCTTAAGGAGGAAAACCCAATTCACCTTGTCATCGCTTTCATCATATCTAATTTGACAATGAATGAAGAGAGTTTGGATTTATGGATAAAATGAATAACTTCATGTGCTACTAAAGCCCCTTCCACTATTTCCCAACCTGGAACATATACACCTTTCTCTGGAGAAATCATTTTTGAAATTAGAGACTGAAGCCTGAGATATATTGCCTTGGTGATAATCTTGAAAATTGAGTGACATAGTGAGATGGGCCTGAAATTTGCAGATTTTTTTGGTTCCTTTGTTTTTGGCAATATTGTTATGTTAGTCACATTGAATGATTTCAAGATTGATCCACTCCTCCTCAATTCTTCCAAAAATTGTAATAAATCAAAACCAATGATGTCCCAACATTTTTGATAGAAAAGAGTTGTGAATTCATTTGGATATGGGGGTTTGTCTAGTGCCATGGAGAACACTACACTATGTACTTATTCTAAAGTGAAGGATCTCATTAAGGTGTCATTTTCTTGTTGGTCTATAATTGTTGGCAGAACTCCTAGAAGTTCTTTCTCTTGCTGCAGATATTGACCATAAATAAGTTGTGGGGGAGCCAAAAGATTTCTATAGAACAAAACCCCATCTTCTTGTATTGTTGATGTATTAGTCAAAGGTTCACTTGTGATAGCATTCTAAATAGTAAAAATGGTTTTTGCTGCTCTTTTTGTCTTGGTTGAAGCATGAAAAAAATCCATCTTCTGATCCCCATCTTTTAACCAAAGTTCTCTTGATTTTTGCCTCCAGTAAACTTCCTCCCTCTTTCTTAACTCCACCCATGATTCTTGGAGTTGTTTCTATTTACACTGACAATTTGTATCCATGCCATGTTGGATAATATGCTCATGAACCTCTTATAACTCTTTAGCCACTTGTTCTTTATGAATAAATATATTTTGAATACATGTACTTTCTAATTTTTAATATGGGACTTCACATGTTGTAACTTTTTTTGGAATTGGAATATTTTTGTTCCTTTATGATAAGGGGCACTTACCCACCATTGTCATAATAAAGGAAGAAAGTGAGGATGTCTAAACCACATCCTTTCAAATTTGAATGATGGCTTGTGCAATAATATAGTGTTACCTTTTGTTATCTGCAATGTGATGGCATAATGATCCAAACAAATTAGTGGTAAATTTCAAATGACATAGTATAATGTCTATAGCCCAACTATTTGTTACTAGAAATCTATCAAGTCTCTTAGCTATCTGTAAGAAGTCTTTCCTTCTATTAGTCCATGTGAAATGCCTTGTTTGGGGATTAATGTCTTGTAGATCATTGTCCATTATGAAATGTTTGAAGTCCTCAATTGTTTTCCATGGAGGGAGTACCCCACCTTTATTTTCTTGTGTGGATACAATAGCATTAAAATCTCCACCCAAAAATTATTTTAAGATCTTCCTCTTGTTGAAAATGTGTGGTGGGAGTATCCCAAAGTCTCTTTTTCTCATTAGTTGATGTAGGCCTATAGATATTATTAATGATGAAACTGAGATCAAAGTTTTTTACCTTCATAGCCTACCAATTAGAGCCCAAAGTATCCATTTAAATGACCTTTTTTTAAGGATCCCAAAGTGTGATGAGGCCATGTAAAACACCTACTGCTGGAGTATGAATAACTTTCCAATTTGCCCATTTATTCATTGTATTGTCAAAAGTTTGTTGAGAAGACTTCGTTTCTTGGAGTAAGATTATGTCTGCCCTAGATGCATCCAATTGATGCTTAATCTGGGATCTTTTGTCAAAGGTGTGAAGGCCTCTGATATTCCATGAAAGGAGCTTCATTGCACTCAAGGAGAGAAGTATTCTCTCCTCGGTATTTTAGACGTTGAAAACTTCCCATCCAAAGTTGACTGGATTCTTGTGTTGATTTCATCTTTAACTTGGCCAATTTTGATTTGCTTCCTCTTTTCTTAGGTGAAGGTTTTGTTGGACTATGTGAATATAGGGTTTGAGAGATTGAGAGGGTCTGTGAGTAATCATAGTTTGAATCTTATGAATCCTCCAACTGTGGTTGTGGCTCTATTTCTACAATTAGTATTTCAAACTGATCATTTATAGACTTAAGTGAACTCAGATCGGAGATGATGTTATATTTTCAATGCTTAATTTTTCTTCTTTATCAAAAAATTCTTTTGTGATGTGATCTATCAATTCTTAGCCTACAAAGTATAACAAATATTTTGCCATCTTTTGAAGGGTAACCTCCACTATAACTTTCTTAGCAGATTGAATTGGAGGTAGGGCATGAGTTTAGATGCTTTCAGGAGAGAATGTATTTATATTCTAGATACTTTGTTGAGTATTCTGAAGAGAAATAACACTTGTGTTTCCCCCCCCTACGAAGCTGAATTTGGAAGCGATTCCAGATTTCTTTTGGGATGAAGAATTTCGGACACACTTAGGTGGAAAGATAAGAATCTAAACCCCTTCATACCCTATCTGAGCTTAAGAATTATATTATGAGCCAAACTATCTAACCCCCCAAATATGTATGGGAAGGACATAAATTTTTAGAATTAGTACATGCTCCTAACATGGGGGGTTCTGTGATCGAAGAATCCCACCATTTGACGGCTTCCTCATCAATCATTTCACCAAATTCTTTGATCAATTGTGTCTTGCAAGTGTTGTCTAGTTCTCCTAAAAGAAAAAGAGATTTAAATTCCGTCAAAAATTCCTTATTAATTTCTAGGACTAAAGGATGGTGCGGGGTTGCCAACAACGGACAATGAGTAATTCTTTTTGTTTGACCGAAGGGGAAAAGACCACACAACCAAATCTAATATAGGGAATTATAAAACCACTGAAAATTAAAGGCATTTGGATTGGGAGGGTTAATAACTTCAACATATTGATTTGCATCCTGAAGGGAAGTGTTGTTAAAGGGGGCTAAGGAAGCCCTATACAAAAGAGGATCAGTGGAGTGATCCTCATAAAGTTTAACTTCATCCTAAATCTTGTCTGAACACTATGAAGAAAAGTGGTCCAACTGATTTGAAAATTTGCTAACTGTGAGCAAATCATCCTTGACTATTTCTTGAGTCCAGGTACCAAACTTTGAGGTAATAGATAATTGTTTTGGGAACAATTTGGCTAGATCTACCAAGAAGCAAACTCTAACAATGAACTCAGAGTGTTCAAATGGAATTAGGTCATGTTTAATAAAAATTCCCTTCTAGTTGGCAAAGGTTTCAATCAAATCAATGTCTCTAAATTCCAATGGCAAGGCAGGAAACAAAACCCAGATGGGAAAAATATTTAATTTTGTTAATCTTGAGTTAAAAGTTTGGAACCCAAGGAAGAGTTGTTAAGCCTTCCCCTTCACAAAACTAGTCTTTCTAGCTATGTACTCTATCTTTGTCCAATTTTGAAGCAAAAGTGGCAATTAAAAACCCTTCCCCTTTATCAATGTAGAAAATATTGTTGATTCCCTCCTAACTTTGAAAAGTCCATTTTCTCAAAACTAAATATGGAAGTACTTATTCTAAAACTTACCAATGAGAGCTTGTCTCTAAGAAGAGACATTTGATCATTCAAGGCCGAATTCAGTAAGGTAATCTTGTAGCACCCTACCTTGTCTCCTATGCCCCCATTTGCAAGGGTCGGCTGCGGTTTTGGAGTAGTGTGAATCGGAACTCTCTTTCGAACCCAAGTTTTAAATGAATCTTTATCCTATTGTGACGTCTTCCCTTTGAGTTGTGCCTTAAGGGCTATTCTTGAATCATCCCAGCCCTTAAAGGAGTGATTGGGTTTGAGGAGATTCCTAAAGGAATATTATTTGGGAATGAGATAAAACCCCTATCTCCTTTCCTCTAAAAGTTTTCTTGACCATATCAAATTTTTGGAGAGTGGAGAGGAATATTAGTTGGAAATGTGGAAAAACCCTTTTCTCCTTTATGATAATTTCTCCACCTGGTTAAAAGCTCTGAAGGATGTAGGGGATAATTATTAGGGAAGCTTAAATAAGATCCATCATTTGAATTGATCCTTAACCCTGAAGTGAGCTCTTGATGATGGGAACTTAATTTTGACTTTTGGGCAGGCAAGTTTCTATCATCTTCACATATATCGAAGATTGCCTGTTTTTCTTTGATCAACCGCCTAGGCCAACGAGAGGGCAATTTTTTGTATTTCTGATAACCATGGTCTTCCTAACTGAAGAGATGTTTGTTGCTACCATAATAGCCAGAAGAATTATTGAACTACCATAGACTCTATACCATTTTTGGCCCACTTCAAGCTTCAGAGAAGAACCTGAAGGTTTGCATGGGCAAGTTGTAGAGCACAACATTTTAAAATTCCAATAATTTTCAATTATAAAAAAAAATCATTTATTTATTTTTCATTTAAATGTTTCTTATTTGCATTGCTGATTTATTTAAATTATTTCCCTAGTATACGCATCTTGACTTAGTCACACTCGGATTGAGATTTTCAAGATATTTTGATAAGATTTGGAAGAGAATGTACTTTTCCATTGATTAGAGGGAAGATCAAAAAATGAAGGTTTTTATTAATGTAGTTTTATCTTTTATTTTCTAGGGTACATAAGTGGCAAGATAATATTTCTTAGCAATGAAATGAGATACCTTTTTATTTTTGAGTCTCTTGATTGGGAAAAAAATTGGTAATATTTTAAAATTATTTGGGTGTTGGAAACTTTGTAGTGGTTGAAAATTTTAAGTAGGTCATGTTGTCTAGCAATTCTTGATGTTATTTGTCAATAAGTTGTGATAACTTTTTATTTTATTGAATTTTGAGAAGACATTGGTGTGATGTTGAAAAATGGGATTGGATAGTCTAGGACCTAACCCCACTTTCTTCGACACATTAAAATATGAAATCTCCCAAGGAGATGATTCATTTTTACTAGTTCTTGTGAGAGAGATGTAATAACCCACCATAATTAACTCAACAAAATTGACCATTTTTTTTTTTTTTGTTTAATTTAATCATTGTGTTTGATTCAATCGCATACTCTGGGCATCCATCCATTTGGGATGACCATCTAACCATATGGGTTAGGCATTTGTCCATACGGGACATAATATTTCATCTATCCAATACAAGATAGGCATCTACCCATACGGGGTAGGCATCTATCCAATTGGGATAGGCATCTACCCATGCGGGGTAGGCATCTATCCAAATGGGATATGAGGTGCTCTGGCTAGAGACTTAGACTCATCGGGAAAATTCGGGTCCTGACCCACTCACTAAGTACTACACTCTTCTAACAAAAGTGCACCGAGGTTGCCGTCCTTAGGAGTAATTAAATAACATAATACAAGCTTGAATTTCGCCTCGGAATTTGGCTTAAAGCCTCGAGAAGTCAAGCGAATCCATAGGGGATTCCTTCCAAGTATGCATTCAATTACTTTTTCCCATTTTAATTATCTTTCAAATTAGGATTCTATTCAATCCTTTTATACCAAGCCTAGAGCCCACCCACGAACGCCTGATTACGAGGGACAACTCCATCCCAAGACTACCTACATACCTGCTTCGGCATGGGATCAAGGCGTAAAGTATGTAGTTCTATTTTCTACTCTATGATTTGATGTAAACTGATTAATGGGTCGCAACCCTTTCTAGGGTCAATGTCCCAAATAGTTTCTCTGCGGTTGCTACCCACGGTGGTAGCGCTTAAGTAAAGGCTCAAGATGGCCTATTGCTTGTGGCCTGAAACACTAGATCCTAAATTCTCATCATAAGCATCACCCATGACCAATTGTCAATTGACAATAATTTTTGAGATTAAATCAATTTCATAAAATCATTTCACTCACCATCCCTATAGGGGTTTACTATAGTTTAACTCAGTGGATGAAAGATCATTTTAGAGTTATCTTATTAAATTATCGATCCAAGGGGGATTACCCGCCCCTTGGATTTTAACTTCCAAGTGTCCCTTATTACTCCTCGATGATTTATAGGGACAATGTCATAGACGTTGTTGATGTAGCTTTATTAGGTGTTAAGTGCAGTAGTTCAACACGACGACATTACCCGTAAGTGTGACCCAGAGGCGTATATACCGAACGCTACTTGGTTTTGGTTTTCCAACTTCCTTTATTTAAATTTTTCTAACTTATGATAAACATCATGTTTGGAAAATAATTATGAATTGAACGCATATATTTAGACATTGCAAAGCTCAATTAATCAAAATAACTACTTGATGAATGACATGGGATAAAAACCATAGCTAGAATTATTTATCATTCAAAACTTGAATATAACTTGCATAATAATGGCAGCTAAGTAACTTGCATACTAACAATTAAACGTATAATTTGCATGAAGATGGGAACACCAATAATTGAAATCAACGTAAAGACATTTGCATGAAGCGAAGGTAGGTTAAGTTACATGCGAGAATATCGCTTATAAAACAACTAATCCCAACATAGAATTTAGCTTCAAGTCATTTAATATGGATTAATTTTTAAGTTGACCTTAAGAGGATCTAAGTATCATTTAATATAAATTTGTTAAAACTTAGTTATAAATCTAATAATTACCAAAGTTAAAAAATTTATTAACTAAAATTTATATATATACATAAAAGAAGGAATTTAAATAAACTAAAATTTTAAACATATATGAAAAAAAGAATTTCTTTTAAAAAAAATTAACATTGCCCTTCAAATTATGTTTGATCGACATTAATAAGGGTTAATGGGAGTGGGACCCCACGGGTCCCCTCCACTACCCTGCGGCCACTGCCGCAGTAGTGACCGCAGGCTAGTGGGGGGTACCATTATGGTACCACTCCCTACGGAGTATTAACTCAGTCCTCCACCTGCGAGTCGGTACGCACATGCATTATATCATGCAATATAATTATTAATTAATTCGCATAAACTATTAATACCTTATATATATATATTTATGTATGTATGTATGTATGTATGTATATTTTTTCTATAGTTCATTCCAGAATAATAAATTGTATAAAAGGAGAATACATAAACAGGTATGTAAACTTAAGAAAATATTAAGGTAAGAGAGAATATCATATTAATCCCAGGGACGAAATATAACAGAGAAATAAAAATAACCAGAGAAGTAATTTGCTCCATCAATGCACAGATTATCGAGAAGTAGGTAGGTGTTTAAACTGAGAAATACAAGCTAACACAGAGGAATTATATTCTACTTCTCAACCAATGTCCAGAGAGGGGGATAGAGAGTTATTTACAAGAAGATTATTTATTTTCAGATTTCACAGGGAGAGATTTTGTGCGACTGATATTCATAGAGATTTAGCTAATATTCTCAGAGAAATTTTTATTCAACTCATTTAACTAATATTCACATAGAAATTTTATTCAACTCATTTAACTAATATTCACAGAGAAATTTATTTAACTAAAAATCACAGAGAGATTTAAAATAATCATAGAGAGACTTTAAAAATAATCACACAGAGATTAAAGAATGAGATTTGGATTTCCATTCGAAGGACCAGAGAAATGAATCAAAGGGAGGAATAAAGATTCAAATCACACAGGAAGAATTTTGATTTCAGAAAAAGAGATTTTAAACAAATAAAGGAATATGATTTTCTTTTGCTAAAATTTTTGGAAGAAAAACAAAGCAAGATCATGTGCATATTTTCTTGAGGGAAATAAAATAATTTAAATAGCTATATTTTACACGCACTATATGAAAGCATCATCATTACTATTTATCCTCAAATAAAAGATTTAAAATCAAATAAAAGAATTTCTTTATATGAAGGCAGATCTATAACTATTGATAATATGAATTCCTCATAAGTAAATGTAAAGATAAACAACGAGGAGAGAACCTGGTTTATCGAGCTTGATGTTGAATCCACTAGCTACCCTTATGATCTTTCCTTGCAACTTGAGAGAAATCCTTCAAACAACAACTTAAAATTCCTGCAACAAAAATGAGACTACCAAAAAGATCTATTTCTAAAACTTGGGAAATTTCCTTCAAAACATAATCAACTCCCTTCTTTGAAACTTGCATATAATTTTATAAGAAAATTCCCTCCATTCCACTATCTAGAAAATTTAATTAAAAAGGAGATTCTTTCCCAATTTTGGACTTCATGCAAATTGATTAGACTTAGTGGAGGAGTTACATGCAAGATGGTGGAGAATCCTCTAGAAGCTTCTTATTCTTCCTACAACATGTGCCATAATTGGATGTGGAAAATAAATAAATAAAAATAATGTATATTTTCCATGTGTGTGTGTGTGTGTTATTATTTTTCACTCTTTTTATAACATTTATTCAATCATTTAAATAGCTTATCCAAAGATAAAATAAAATTGTAATTTAAATCCAAAAGTGATAAAGGAGGGTTGTGACAAGAGAGAGAGAGGATCGAGGAATATCTTTAGGGTTTCTATTCCTTTGCTGCAAATGAAGAGACATACAAAATATGATGCAATGGTCAACTATGCTAGGAGATGAACAAGGAAGCAAGTATAAACTGAAAATATAGAAACCAGCTAAATAGAAATTGAGAAACTGAACATAGAGCAGGGAGGGAAATGCAAATGTGCACTTGTGAATAAAATTGGATGTTGATTGTGTGAAACCAAAGTGCCATGCCCCAATCCTTGATACTATAGAAAGATGAACTTCTAGATTTTGGATTCAGAGAGCCTGAACGTTGCAAAACAACCATGACTAGAGTGCCACATCCTGGTCTTGGACCAGAACTCCAGGCCCTGGTCCCCAGAAGCTGGGATCTTCTTTTGAAGCTGAGTCTATACCCGTGTCTTCAGTCGGTCCCAAAATTTGTGTGTTCATCAGATTCTTGTATTTGCACCTGCAACTTGAAAAATGGTGTTTAGGTGGCTATATAGGGTTCTACCTTAGTCAAACCCCTTGTTTTGGTAGTTTCCACCTCCATAGATAGTCGATAATGTACTGAAAAATGTGTGTGCAAGAATCTTTTGTGTATGTAAGATCCTAAATGAGAGTTGTAGACACTTAAAAATAATTATTTTAATTGTTTTAAGTTCCTGACATAATTAATTTATTAATTATGCCAATTTTTAATTCCTCCTCAATATTAATTAATTATAATTAATATTGTAACTATAGTCTATTGACTGATTTATTTAATAAATCAATCCACCTTTATTCTTCTAAAAATCCTTAATATTGAGTCTCCTCAAATTCCTCCTCTTAATTAATTAATTTCAATTAATTAGTTAACCTAGGTGATTCCTACAAATCACCTTTTTCCTAATCCATCATTAACCTAATGAATTCTTCTAGAAACTCCCTAAACTCACTTAGCATTATTCTTCTAATTTTTAATTCCCTCCACTCATTCTCTCTCCTAGTCAAATCCTCCTACAAATCTTATCTACCCTAATCCCACCTAATCATTCTTCTAATCCCTTTCCTAATTAGTTGCTAGTGGATAATCGTCATGATCAACCACAAAGTCAACTCCTTATCCCTTCCATCCAACCACCCTCCTTAAATGCTCTTTTCCTAGGTGATTGTGTGATTTTCAAAATCTCTCATTCCTTTAGGCATCCCATCCTCCAAGAAATTTTTAATTCCTCCTTATTCCTCTAATCCCCATGAACATCCTTTTTGAAGAATTTTTAATTCTTCATCTCTATCCCTCAAGGAATATTTTATTCCTTGTTCTTCCCTAGGCACATTGGGAAGTCTTCCCAATGAACCTTGAGGAGTGTGGAGACAAGAAATGTCTTTAAGGCATATCTCTTGGTCTCCACACTTGTCCTGTCATCTCCTCTTAGGCCTTGTGTGGGCTTACAAGAAATCCTAACCCTCCATCTTGGCTCAATCCTAGCCCTCCATTTCTTCTCCTCTCTTCCTATAAATTGAGGACTCCATACCCTCATATCTCATCTCCAATTTTAGTAAATCCATGCTGCTAGTTTATGCCCAAGAAATCATCCTACCCTTACTATGCCAAAATTAGCACTCATCCATACTTAGTCATTCCATCCTTTGATCATTAATCCATCTTCTCTCATCCATCGATCATATTCCATTTGTGCATAATATTGGAGAGCCAACCACATTCAAATATATCAAAGGAGCACATCAAGTGGAGCATCATCAAGGGGCACCTTCACTTCATCAAGCTCAATTTGAGAGAGACGATAGTTTGCAAGGTATAAAATGGTTTTGTTTGCATTTTGAATGTTTCTTTGGATTTATAACCATCTAATCTCACCTTGCACAGTTTTATCTACTTCATTCTGGCACACCCGATGGGACCCACGTCCCTGAAAGCTAACATTTTATTTTGAGTTTTCGTGAGTTTGCAAGTTGTAGGTATTAGAACAATGCGAGTGCCTGCAAATTAGCATGATCGACTCGGGATTAGCGTGAGCGAAACAAATTTCAGTGCGAGCGCTTCAAATTTAAATTTCTTTCCCACTACCCTACAGGTCTGCATATTAGCGCACGTGTTTCTGGATCAGTGCGTCCGATTTTAAAATTTTCTACCTAATCTAACAATCTTCTTCAATTTTCATTCTGTTGCTTTTCTTGTTGGTTAATAGTCAGAATAATTTTTAAAAAAATAAAAAAAATCTAAGAGGAAAATTTGGTTATTTGGCTTTACAAGTTAGTCACTTTTTTAGTACTTCCGGTTCAGCGCGAGCGACCTGGGAATAGCACAGATGCTCTACTGCATCCCCACTCATATTCAAATTTTGGGATCTTTTGAATTTTGCTAACTATTTTGGTCTTTTTTAGCGCATGCGCTCGTGTTTCAGTGCGTATGCCCGCGTTTCAACATGGGAGAAAATGTATCAGCGCGACCATTTTCAGAATCCCGCCCTCTGTAAAAATTTAATTTTTTTTTGAATTTTCCATCTAATCGCTAACCTTTTTTGCGTAGTTTCTGTGTTTTAGCGCGAGCAGAGGCATTTCAGTGCGTGCAGAGGAGCTTCGGTGCACTGATCCAGAATAGCGCGATAGTTAGGTATAAATCAACAACTTTGTTTGTGTCTATTTTCTATAATTTATTTTGCTTTCAGCTATTCAGCACATATGTAGGCATTTCAGTGCCTGCACAGGCACTTTAGTGCGCTTGATTGTAGATTAATGCGTGCACTATTTCTATAGGCCAGTAGCTACTAATTGTTTTTTTTTTGTGAGTGGTGCAGCTTCCTCGATTGTCCAAGACTTAAAAAATACAAAAACTACTAATCAAATGGTTTTGCAGGTTGCCTAGGAGTTTCAAACAAACATTGTGTCTTTTTTTTAACTAAGCACCTACATCTAATTAGGGGGTAAATAAACCATTGCTTTTTGTGTTTGTGAAAAGTGTAAAGGTAGAAGAGTATTCTCTCATCTATCTAGACGATCAGAAATCTAGACCCTCCAAGTTTTTCATGTTTGTCACATGTTTACCCTTAGCGGGCCTACCTCCCGAGTTTCTCTTTAAGCCAATGAGAGGGGAACGACCCAAGTGAGTACACCCAGACTTGGGGTTCCCAACTCACTATAATAAATATGCCATTGCGATCAAAAGTATCAATGGTTGGGGCTATATGAGAGTTCACTCTCACATTGGGTGCTTAGTAGGATCCTAGAGATCTCAATCATGCTTGCGTGACTACTAAGTTCTTGGTGCTTTGTTGGGCTATAGGCCTCAATTGCGCTTGCACAACTTCAAAGGGTAGCTCCTTATGGGAAGCCATATTAAACACCTTGTGCATAGTGGCAAAAAACCTTCTAGTCGTTGGTGCAAGAGTTCGGACCTCCAAAGCCGCCCATATTTTTACGACCCTTATTAGAGACACAAAGTTCGCCATGAGGAGTTTTCATGGGAATTGATGCTTGCCTATCTCAAAGAAGTGAGTTTCATGGAGGGGAGCCAGTAGGGTCAAGCATCTAAGTGTCCACTCTGGGTGAGAGTAGCTGGGAAACCAATTGGGATCCAATGACTATTGTCCTTGCTAGCCTTAAGAATGTTGTATATGAGCATGAGTGTCTTTGAGCTAAAATTAATTTGATTATTGTGTTTTCTTTGCTTGATACTTACTTGCCAAGAGTAGACTAAACACATCATTATCCACAAACACTTTGCAAAAACACTTTTCTAAAAACAAACAATCATCAAAGTCAAGGTCCTAGTCATAATTCCAATCATAGTCATACCCAACTCACATCCTAGTCACCATCCACACAAAGTTCTAATTGTGTCAAAACTTCTTCCGTCTCATGTTTCATAAACCCAAGTTGTATAAGAATCCTAAAAAGTCAATCCACCGACCTATCAAGAAGAAGAATCTCACACAAGAACAACTCATTAAACATCGAAAAAATTGGTACACAAACCACAACATCTTGCTTAAACATAGGCCCTTCTTGCATCATTACCACTATTACGTCCATGGTCATAGAAATGAGTTTGATGCTATTGATGAATTAAGAACTTGTGCCCTCCATCAAGGTTCAAGTTTGTATTTTAACACCAACTATCATCAAAATCAAGGTGGTCGTATCCCTTTGTACAGCTTGTCATCCGAACCAATCATCTATTGAGTCATGTTCATGCCAAGGATAGCCTAGTCACCAAATTTATTCTAATCATAAATATCATCCCTCTTCAATCAATCATCCTCAATCTTTTCCTAAGGACTTAGCACATCAATCAATCATAAAATCAATCACCTTCAATTATCAAATCAAATAATCCTTTAATCCAATTTAACCTCACATTAAGGTTGTATGCCTTGTGAAGTCTCATTTAGACCTTATCCTCAATCACTTGGTTGTGTGCTTGAAGAGGAATCCTCTCCAAGTACCTTTGCCTTATCCTTTGATTCAATCAAGACTCTTATCTCATGTCTTCATTTTATTTATGGTCATTAGTCAACCCTTAGTGGAAGAAAGGCTTTTGATCATCATTCCAAGGTCTAAATTCTACCCAACTTGGTCATTACCTTGCTTGTGGTTTCATCAACATTTCCCACCTAAAATCCTCATCCAAGGACTAAGGTGCATTCCTAATAAAATCCGTGTCCTAATCCAAGGACCTTATCAATCAGCAATATCCATTTTCATCAAATTCAAGTCCTAAAATCCAAGAGCCTTGCTAAGTCCTCTCATCAAAAATTTCCTCCTCCAATCTTTTCTAAGGTTATTCTTGTATGGTCACAACTCGATCTCAAAAGAAAAAGATGGTCGAACAAAAATATGGTATATCAGACATTAGTGTCCTATATGAAGATCCTACACAAGATCCTACACAAAGTGTGCAACCTAGCATTCAAAATCAACCACAAAATCCTAATATGGTTGACCAAGATGAACTCGCTCTGAAAGTGCAAACTTTCCTAGTAGACTCTTATAATCAAGAGATGCTGGAGAAATTCATCCAACACAATCCTAGTGCACTTCTAAAGACCCTCCTTGAAAATGGATCTCAACACCCACCTGATTTTGATAAATCCACCCTTGGTCAACAACCACAAGGAGACCTCTATCCCACTCATACTGTTGTACCTATTATTCAAACTCAATCAATTGCAGCCCTGCCAGTCATTCAACCCCAATCAATAATACCCACAACATCTACCCTCATGGTCTCTATTCCACCTTCTCCCTTCTTACCATCTATACTACTATCAAATCTGATGTCATCTATTCTCCAACATGCCTCTATACCATCCTCTTCTACCCAACCATATATTTCTATTCCACAAACCTCCATTCCCGTCAACAATGTCGCTAGCTTCATTCGGGCCACACTTAATCCTATCACAATAGTTTGCGGGCCACAACCAACTGTCACTCAAATCCCTGTGACGTTGGTCGTCACATCTCACGTCCTCGCTTCCTCATCACATCAATACATTAGTGGTGGTGCACCTTCCATGACTCATCTGATTCTAGGGGCAAACACAATCCATCATGTCCAAAATCCTCAACAAGACCTCATTAAAGAAATTTAGGACATGAAAAGCATCATCAAGGACATGTAAGAAGGGACTAACAAAAGGAAACCTTACTTGTTTGAGGAATTTTTTCCTTGTCCTTATGACCCATCTATATCAGTTGCACCTTATCCCCTAGGGTTTGAGATCCCTAAGTTCACCAAGTATGACGGCAAAGGGGACCCCACGACCATGTTCGAGAATTTCACATCTTATGTCAAAAAGTCTTCTATAGTGACCTATACCTTCAAAGACTCTTCCCTAAGAGTCTCATGGGAGATTCCCTTGCATGGTTCTCATCTTGACCATGAGGTTCTATTATCTCCTTCCCAAACTTGGCAGAGAAGTTGTGGCTCACTATGCCTACAACATGGCTAATGATGTTTTCATGATGGACCTGTGTAATACAAAGCAAAGGCCCGAAGAGACTTTTTGTAACTTCTTGCAAGGATGGCGAAACCTCATCAAGAAATCCCAATGGGACATGTGAGAACAACACCAAATTGAATTATTTCAAAAGAATCTGGTTCCCAAACTATCAAGGCCTCTGACATCTCAATGTATTAAATCTTTCCAAAAATTAGTTGATAAGGGCCTAGCCCTTGAACATGTCTTGTTAGAGGAAGGAACCTTGAAGCACTACCAAATATCAAGTCAAAACTCTTCCTCTTATCATAACGATAAACCAAAATTCTGGTCCAAAAATAAGAACATAGTCAATGACGGTGTAACTGATACAAAACGGGTCTAGACCGTGGCCGCTCCTCCAAAACCCACCACCACCAATTGCCAATTCAATAATAAAAATAATCAAAATCAATCCCAAAAGCCTCATAACAATGTCTCAATCCAGGAGTGACCACCCTGATCCAATAATAGGACTCCAAGAGACTTCACTCCTCTTGTTGAGCCTATTGAGGTGGTGTTTCAAAAGCTGGTTCAACCAGGCGTAGTGGTTTTCCTGATTACTCGCCTATTTGATCCCAATCAACTCAAACCTACGTGGTATAATGAGAATGAATATTGTGAGTATCATCATATCAAGGGACATGATACATGAAAGTGCATGAAGCTTAAAATCTACATACAAGATCTCATTGACAGGGGTGAAATTGAGGTAGCAAATGCGAAACCTAGTAATAGCAATGACAAACTCAAAATGTATCGGGAACCCTTCCCGAAACATGATAAAGGAAAAGTCTCATCATCTAACATGGTGAACTATGACTATACTAATCACATAACTGGCTTTGACTCTTTAGTAGGTCGCATTGAGCCTGCAGACAATCATGTCAATGTCATAACCCTCCCCCTTCTCAAAGCAGACCTAACCCTGCTAGGATAGTCTTTCAAGGTGATACACCTTCGGCCTCCTACTCTCAGAATGATTGCAATGTAACCACCCATTGAGGCAGAGTCAGTGTGCAAGGAGCTCCTCCTCCACCAAACCCTCCCCCCATGTCTTCCACTTGCTGATATGACCTCCTTGACCAACTTGGGAAGAACCCCACACATCTCTCCATCCTAGAAATTCTCAAGACTTCCCTTGTCCATTAAGAAATTTTGGAACAAGCCCTCCTTGAGTCTCGCATTCTCGATAATATCAATGCTACCCAATTTCAAGCTCTCATTGGAAACCTTGACACCCAGCAACACCTTGTGTTCACTTCCAATGATGCTCCTACAGATGAAGACCATAATAAACCTTTGCACATTGAAGCCCTTATCCAGAAGCACAAGGTCAAACGTATCTTGATAGATGGTGGATCCAAACTTAATTTGTGTACATACAAGTTAATAAAATAGTTGGGACTTTTTGAGCACCTGGTAGATACATCAGGAAGGATCACAATAAAAGCATATGGTGATGCAAAAAGAGTTTCTAACCATAATAAACCTTTGCACATCAAAGCCCTTATCCAAAAGCACAAAGTCAAACGTATCCTGATAGACGGTGGATCCAAACTTAATTTGTGTACATACAAGTTAATAAAACAGTTGGGACTTTTTGAGCACCTGGTAGATACATCAAGAAGGATCATAATAAAAGCATATGGTGATGCAAAAAGAGTTTCTAAAGGCATGACCACCTTACCTCTTCAAGTGGGCCCTATCACAATTGAAACGCCTTGCCAAGTACTAGATCTTCATCTCCCTTACAAAATCCTTCTCGGTCGGCCATGGATTTACTCCTTGCATGCCGTACCTTCCACTTATCACCAATGCATCAAATTCCCCTTCAATGGAAGAGAGATCACTATAAAAGGTGATCCACAACCTTTTCAATATTGCAAGCTTCTAGAGGGGAAGCATCCATATCATTGCCCACTAAATAGACCCTCGCCAACTCCTCCATCTGATGCATCAAATGTTGCCTCCACCTCATCCCAAGCAGACCCACAAATCAAGATCCTAGATAATGGTTGTGGAGAATACAAATTGGATGATGTCTTATTAATAGGCAACCTCCCCTTATCCCCTAAGTCATTTGGCAAATCAAAAGAACTCAAAAAAGATCAAAAACTAGTTATACAATGCAAAGATACCACCTTCCAGCAATGGAGCCCACTTGATGAGGAGAGCCTTGACACAAATGTATCTTGATGGCTATATCGGGAAGAAGATGAAGACCCAACAAAAATACCTAAAAAAATGTATCCAAAAGCATCAGCTATAATCGAAAAAATGGGTTACAAAGGACATGACTTGGGACCAGAAGAGAAAGGAAGAAAATCACCCATAAATCCTATCTCCTAAAGTACAAGAGAGGCTTGGGGGACCCTTGGTGCCTAATATTACTATCACTAGTTCCCATCAATTCCTTCTTTGGATATCGAAAACTCCGATGAAGAGGAGTTCCATGAAATGCCTGATGAATATGAAAACAACATCTTCTTTGATGCTCACGTCAACACCATCACCCCCATAACCCCTCCCATTTCACACGAGCTACATCTTGTCCATCCTGAATTCATAGACTAGGGCCAACAAGACAAACCCACTTTAGATATCTGCACGGATGATAATGCTCTCATTACTCTCCTGACCATGCAAAATTTGGAAGACTGCAATAGAGTAGATGGTGTTCAACTACATTAAAAGGGATACTTTGGTAGTTAGGTCAATACCCTTAGCCACAAAAAAGACAATAAAAAGAAAAAACATGATTCCCTAGGTAAATTCCTCTTCGAGGCACCTTAGGATGAGCAGAAAGCAAAAACAAAGGGCGTATCCGAAAGTGAAAACCTAGAAAAGGCACTTGAGGATGAGGGACTTGGCCTCCCTACCATTGGTTACCTTCCACAAGACAGGTCAAATTTGTTAATAGAGGAAATAAACAGTATCAATATGGGCACCGAAGACATTCTAAAAAACGTGCTCATTGCCAAGTACCTCATAGAGAAAGAGAAACAAGACTTCATCAATTTCCTCATAGAGACAAAAATCAATTTTGCATGGTCCTATGCTGACATGCCAGGCCTAGATCCTGACTTGGTGGTTCATAATCTTGCTGTCCACCCAGATGCAAAACCCGTAAAAAAAAAGCTGCACAAAATGCATCCACATATTGCACTCCTGGTCAAGGTAGAACTTTAAACGATGTTGGATGTAAAATTCATAAAACCAATAGACTACGCTGAATGGGTATCCAACATTTTACCTGTTAGAAAACCTGTTGAGGGCATCTGTATCTATACTGATTTTTGAGATCTAAACAAGGCTTTTCCTAAACATGATTTCCCACTCCCCAACATAGATATGATTGTGGACCTTACAACAAGACATGAGATGTTATCACTTATGGATGGATTTTTTGGATATAATCAAATCAAGATTACAAATGAAGATCAACATAAAACAACATTCACAACACCATGGGGGACTTTCTGTTATTGGGTCATGACTTTTGGCCTCAAAAATGTTGGAGCCACATATCAGCGTGCCATGATAACAATTTTTCATGACCTCTTGCATAAAATTATGGAGGGCTACGTGGACAATATGCTAGGCAAATCAAAGACAAGACAAGAACACATCCCTATCTTCAAGCAGATCTTTGAAAGATTGGAAAAATACAAATTGCACCTAAGTGTGTTTTTGGTGTCACATCGGGAAAACTACTAGGTTTCATTGTTTCTCGCAGAGGCATCAAGGTTGATCCTGCAAAGGTGAAAGCCATCATGGAAATGCCTCCACCGAAGACTCTTAGACAACTACACAGCCTCCAGGGGAAACTCCAATTTGTTAGACGTTTTATTTCACAACTTGTAGATAATTGCCATCCATTTGCACACCTGTTGTACAAAGACACAAAATTCAAATGGGACTGCTTGTGTCAAAAGGCCTTTGAAAAACTCAAAGAATATCTGGCATCACCTCCAGTGCTTATGCCTCCTACTCCTGGAAAATCTCTTATTTTGTACATATGTGCTACTACAATGGCATTGGGGGTATTATTGGCACAAATAGGTGGTCAAGGGAAGGAGCATGCCATATATTACATTAGTCGGACACTAGTGGGGTATGAACTCAATTATACCCCCATTGAAAGAGCATGCCTGGCATTGGTATTTAGTACACAAAAACTCTAACACTCTATGTTGAACAACAAAACAAAATTGATTGCTAAGATTGACCCTCCTAAATATCACTTGTCAAAAGATACCCTCACTGGTAGAACTACTAAATGGGTCATGTTGTTAAATGAGTTTTCTATTGAATATGTAGACAGAAAAGAAATCAAGAGACAAGTCATCACAGATGAATTGGCTGACGCTCCACTTCCAGGTGACCATCCTATTCTTACAGAACTACCAGATGAATTCATTATGACTGTCACCACATCCTCCACATGGCAGTTATACTTTGATGGCTCTTGCACCCAAAATGGATCAGGGGCAGGAATACTATTGATTACACCTCAAGGAGATTGCATCACAAATTCATACAAGATAGATTTTGCATGTACCAACAACATCACAGAATACGAGGCACTCATTACAGGAGTACACTTGGCTATCGGGTGGAAGATAAGGGAATTACAAGTCTATGGTGATTCCCAACTTGTCATAAAACAAATCAATGATGAATACCAAACAAAGATGACAAAATCCTCCCCTATCATAACATGGTTGAAGATCTTAAGAAACACTTCACAATGATCAAGTTTGATCAAGTCCCTCAAACAAACAATAGATGCAATGGCCACCATTGGCTCCCTCCTTCAGATGCTAACGCATTGTCAGAAGTGTGAGTTCTTGGTTGAGAAACTATTCATACCAGCATAGGATCTACCAGAGTTTGAAATGGTGTGTGTACTCGTTGGTCCCGAGTCCCCCTGGTACCAAGAAACCTTTGCTTTCCTAAAAGACAACACCATTCTGCCACACCTTACCAAAACTCAACAATAAACCTTCATCCATTGATGTGCTCGTTACACCATCCTTGGGGACACCCTAATCAGAAGGCATTTTGATGGTTCCCTCCTAAGGTGTTTAGATAGACAAGAGGCTGAATGGGCACTACGTGAAGTGCACGAAGGAATCTGTGGGGCACACTCAAGTGGGCTCACCATGGCTAAAAAGATTTTGAGAACAGGATATTACTGGCCTAAAATGGAAGTAGATGCATATAACAATGTGAAGAAATGCATCCCTTTCCAGCAACATGGCGACAAGATCCATGAGCCATCACAAGAATTAAAGCCTTTCATTACACCCTGGCCCTTCTCATAGTGGGGTCTCAATCTCATTGGGAAAATCCACCCTTCATCCTCCAATGGGCATAAATTCATTATCACTACTACCGAGTATTTCACCAAGTGGGTAGAGGCTATCCCTCTTACTTTCACCACTGGTAAGCAGATATCCAAATTCATCCTGAACTACTTGATCTGTCGATATGGCATCCCAAAAGTTATCATTACAGATAATGGCAGACAATTTTAAAACTAGGATGTCAAAGAACTCTGCCAGAAATTCGACATCCAACATCGCTTCTCCACCCCATATTACCCACAAGGTAATGGTCAAGCTGAGGCTTCTAACAAAACCCTAATAAAAATCCTTAAAAAGATAGTCAATGAAGTTGGTCGTGATTGGCACCTCCAACTCCATCCTGCTTTGTGGGCCTATCACACTTCCATTTGCACACCCACAGGTGCCACCCCCTATTCCCTTGTCTTTGGCTCTGAAGTTGTCCTCCCCCTTGAGATCGAGATCCCCTCTCTAAGGGTATCATTGCAAAATATCCTACCAGATGAAGAATATAGAATTGCCCAACTACAAGAGCTAGAATTGTTAGATGAAAGGTGCCTCAAGGCCTTGAACCATCTCTAGGTATATCAGAATCGTCTATGCATGAGTCACCACAAGAAGGTCAGAGCCCGAGAATTTGAAATTGGTGATCTTGTCCTCATGGAGAATAAGAAAAACCTCCAAGAAAGAGAAAAGAAAGGCAAGTTCGAGCCTAATTGGCTTGGACCATATGTAATCACAGCAAAATATGGATCAGGGGCCTATCAGTTGGCTACTCCTGAAGGAGATCCTCTCGATGATCCAATGAATATCATGCACCTAAAAAGATTCTATGCCCAGTCCTCAGAAAGTCATTAATCGTTGAAACAAAAAAAACATGAAAAATACATATAAATGAGAAAAGGATCCTAAAAAAAAGATCGTCACTCTCGTGAAAACCTGGCAAACAAGCACCTTGTAAAACCAAAAAAATAAAAAGAAAAATTAATTTGTCCATCAGTGAAAACCACTTTTTGGCGCTATGGAAAAGTACCTTGGTGAAAACCTCCATGCAGATGCCAAGGTAAATAAACTGGATTTATTGTCTATTAGGTTGGTGCTCCATCACCCTCACTATCCAATCTGCCCATTGCAACATTCCTCCCCTTCCACCTTTGAATAAATCATGCGTATGATGATGAGTCTTCGCCTAAATCATGAATAAAGAATGTCCCATCAAATTGAGCTTGTGTGCCTCTGTGTGAGATTCATGAAGTCTTGAGAACAATCCTAAGTCCACAAGTAAATCTTCAAGGCCATCTGATCACATGCCTAATCCAAAAGTCCACCCGCTTTGTCCTTTTCCCTAGGGATGAATCCTTCCCTCACCTGGCAACTTAATCCTCCACCCTAATCCTACTCTTGGCAAGAGGTGTTAGTTGATCATGAATGAGTGACTTGTTTGATTTCCTAGATTTTTCATTTAGACTTGCATCTTTTACCCTACGACTGCATCTATCTATGACTACCCAAATTTTCCATATCCAGGTATGTTTACAATAGGTGCATAATGGGGCATATTTTCATAGCATGGCATGTTTTGGATCTCTCTTGTATAAATAAGCGACTTGGTACTAGTGTTTATCAACACTTACCTTGTTGTGTACAAGAGGTATCGGTGTGTTTGAGGGTTTCCTTGCATGTACCCACAACTTTATATTAGTGTTTCTCAACACTTGTATAGCTGTGTGTAAGGAATTCCCATTTGACTGTGATTTAGTCCATGCCTTGGGTTTCTCATGGCATCCTGATTCCTATAATCAGTGGTGCAGGTTACCCAGAGTAATATAAAACTAGGTTGGCTCTCCATATTTTTGTGCACAACTCTCACCATCATTCCATAAAGTCCTAATCTAATAACTCCATGGAGTCCTCAATTCATCCCCCCCTTCTATTCCATATTCTTCTATTTTCTATATAAGATCATTGTATTACTATCGACATATTCCCTATTTGCATTATTCATTCACTTTATCCATGTAGGTGGTATTATTCATATAGATTTTATTTAGGTTGCATTACTTATTCATTTCATTACACTACTTATTTAGATTCTCATTTTTCAAAAACATTTACCACATAGATTACACTTAGATTTCATTGCATATATCATTATCCATTTATAATATATGACATTAATTCATCTACGTAGGTTACATTAGATTACTCATTCATTTCATCATTCATTTAGATCATATCATTTAGCTCTTGGGACTTGCTTCAATCCATACAAAGCTTTTCTTAACCTACAAACCATATCTTTGACATCTGTCAAAGAAAATCCATCAGGTTGTTCAATGTAGACTTCCTCTTCAAGATCTCCATTAAAAAATGCACATTTAATATCCATTTGATAGACTTTGTAGTTCTTGTGTGCTGCAAAAGCCAAGAATAATCTGACTGCCTCTATTCTAGCTACCAGTGCAAAGGTTTCATTATAATCAATTCCTTCTTTCTAAGAATATCCCTTACACACTAGTCTTGCTTTATTTTTGATAACCTTACCATCTTCATTAAGTTTGTTTCTAAATACCCATTTGGTTCCAATTACATTTTTATCTTTAGGCCGAGGAACTAATGTCCAAGTGTTATTCTTCTCAATTTGTTCTAATTCTTCTTCCATAGCTTTAATCCAATGTTTATCTTCACATGTCTCATTAACAAATGATGGTTCAATTTGAGAAATAAGACATACCTCTTCATTTGCCAATCTTCCTCTTGTCATAACTCCTTTAAACTTGTTTCCAATTATCTGATCTTCAGAATGATTTAGTCTTACATACCAGGGTGTCTTTGTTTGTTGTTGTTCCTCAGTTACTGTGTAATCCTCAAATGATACCGAGGTAACTGGATCTTCATTTTGTACCGGTGGATTCAATGTACGTTCATTTGTCAAAATTTCTGTTGCCGGTTTAGAGTCTATATACCTTGAAGTTCCTCTGAATTGTTCATCAATCTTTACGTTTGTACTTTCAACAATTTTCTGCAATCTTTTGTTAAAACATCTATATGCCTTTCTTTTAGATGAATAACCAAGAAATATTCCATCATCACTTCTAAGATCAAATTTGCCAATATACTCATCTCTTCTGATATAACATTTACTTCCAAATATTCTAAAATACTTAAGTG
Organism: Cryptomeria japonica; assembly: GCF_030272615.1. NCBI lineage: Eukaryota > Viridiplantae > Streptophyta > Pinopsida > Cupressales > Cupressaceae > Cryptomeria > Cryptomeria japonica. Next base: position 540,112,214 of record NC_081408.1, read on the forward strand.
TAGGGGTAATACCAAACCATAGTTCATGGGGGGTCTTACCGGTTTCACCTTTGATGTGAACTTTGCTGAATGTATAGACCGATGTACTGACTTCCTCTCTCCAATATACATGTGGTAGGTTTGCTTCTAATAACATACTTCTTGTTGCATCCAAGATAGTTTTGTTTTTCCTTTCAACAACTCCATTTTGCTGTGGTGTCCGGGGTGCTGATAGCTGTCTTCTGATTCCATTTACTTCACATAATGTATTAAATTCCTTAGATGTAAATTCTCCTCCTTGATTTGATCTTAGACATTGGATTTTCTTACCGGTTTCATTTTCTACCATTGCTTTGAACAGTTTGAACTTTCCAAGTGCTTCTGCTTTTTCTCTAAGAAAAGTAACCCAACACATTCTAGAGTAGTCATCAATGATTAGGATGAAATATCTATCACCTTGTAAGCTTTTAGTTCTAGCTGGACCACATAAATCAGTGTGAATCAAATCAAGAGCATTATTGGATTTTTCTGAAATACCTTTGAAACTATCTCTAACTTGTTTTCCAAATTGACATTCCTTACATACTGTATTGGAGGTTTGATAATTTTAGGTAAATCTATAATTGCCTTAATAGTATTGATCTTCACCATGCAATCAAAGTTTACATGACAGAGTCTCTTATTCCATAGCCAACTTTCATCAATATGAGAAATCAAGCATGTCTTTTCTTTGTTATTCAGATGAAATATGTTACCTCTAGTTTGGTTACCGAATGCAATTTCTAAACCAGTTCTATTCATGATTTTCCATTTTTGAATTGTAACTGAAATCCTTTCTCAACTAATTGACCAACACTCAAAAGATTATGCTTTAATCCTTCAACATAGTAAACATTGTCAGTGTTATGCTTACCATCAAGAGATATTGTACCCTTACCTTTGATCAAACAAGCTTTGTCATCTCCAAATCTCACTAAGCCTCCATTGTATTCTTGAAAGTTCAAGAATTTACCTTTGTCTCCTGTCATATGATGTGAGCATCCTGAATCAATGATCCATTCATCCTTTACTTCAACTTTAGTTGCCAAGGCCTATTCTAGCGGTTGAGCAGTAGGCGCTAGTTGATCTTCTATTATAGCAACAAAAACCCATCCATTGTCTGTCGGATCCTCATCAGAATCATCAGTTACACCTTCATTAGAAATGTAACAAGATTTGTCTTTATTCTTCTTAAATCTGTATCTCCAATATTCAGGGTTAGGCTTGTATCTTCTTCTAGCTTCTTCTCTTAGTCTAGCATGTCTATCAGGGCATCTTGAAGCCATATGACCAATCTTATTGTAGTTAAACATTTAAAGGTTGCTTTACCTTCATACTTATTTCCAACTGGACCTTTAGGCATTTTCCTTGCAAATAGTGCTTCAAGTTCTTCAAGTTCTTCATTCTCTTTCCTGCTTTTTTCAAGTTCTCTTGCATAAAAGGCTTTCTAATCAAATTTTTCAAATGATGGAGTAGATGATGTTGATGCTTTAAAGGCCAAATCTATCTTTATAGTAGCAACATGACCAAATTCTTCAATTTCAAAAGCTAAAAGTTTCCCCATCAATGTATCCCTAGTTACTGATGTATTAGGCATTGTTCTTAACTCATTTATAGCAGTGACTTTCATTTTATATGCCAGTGGAAACCCTTTTAAAAATTTTGAAACAATTTCATCCTCACTTAAGGTTCCTCCACAACATTTAATACCCAAAATAATCTCATTTACTCTTTCCATAAAAGCAGAAATCCTTTCATCTTCTTCCATTTTTAGATGTTCATACCTGACCCGGAAGCTTTCAAGTTTTGCAATTTTGACTGTGGAATCTCCTTCATTCAATGTTTCCAAATGATCCCAAATAGCTTTAGCAGTAGACCTATCTGATTGTCCCATGATTTGTTGATATGATAATGTGCTCAACAGTGCTTCTCTTGCTTTGCAATCATTTTCTTCATCTTTTCCCAAGGTAGGTGGATTAGGCTGACCAGGAGTAGGAGTAGTATAACCATTCTTTGTAACATCCTAGATGTCCTTTCCAATGCAATTTAGATGTGTCTCCATTCTGATCTTCCATATGCCATAATTGGTTCCATCAAGTTTAGGACTGTCCTTTTTGAAATAGTTAGTAGACATTAGATCTCCTCAAGCTGTTAAACTTCTGCCAAAGAGGACTAAGCTCTGATACCAATTGTTAGGTCCCGAAGACAATTGAGAGGGGGGGGGGTTGAATTAGTTGTCAAATAAATTCAAACCAAAACAACTTAACCAACTTAATGCTTAATACCGGTAAACCAGTTCAATATGCCGGTAGACAGATTTAACAGTTAATTGCTATACTGTTAATGATAAGTGCATGAAACATAAAGACAAAGTCATCCACAACACATAACACCAATATTTGTACGTGGAAATCCTTTAAGGGGAAAAATCATGATGGGAAACCTTACCCACAATCAGATGATACTACTGCAGATAGTAAGTGTACATAAATGGGGTCTGCACATGCAGAAAGGCCAAGCGCCTAGAGCTCACTGCTCAATCACAAAATGGGAGTCACACTGACTACAGTTGGATGGTTAAATCCAATAAGAATGTACTGCACAAAATAGCATCTTCATATGCTAGATTTAGTACCAGTGTAGTTCTAATTGTCTTCACAAAAACCCTCCTTCAATCTTCAAATGATGTCTGCGTGTATGGCTCTACTTATTCTCGCATATACCTTCACACAATCCTTTTTTGCATTTCACATTTGATCTTACAAATAAGATCTTACATTTATACCATAACCTAAGACCAATTTTAGTAGGTCGACTCTACAAGATATTTACAACAAAAGCATTTTACAAACAAAACAATATCTGATGCAATAACCGATTGAACATGTCAGCTTAATGCATTTACAACAATAATTAATCATCTCCAAAGCGTGCCATGTTGATCTGGAAAAGATAAACCTGTCGGTGTATACCTTGGACTTATTTGCCGGTAATAGAAAATATGCAAATGTGAATATACCAATAACCAATTCTCCAAAACAAGATGTCAAAATGATGTTTTTGACATTACCAAGTGTTTTCCATGCCATTCCAAGTGTCAGTGATCATTATATCCTGTCAGTGTACCATATACCAGTGACTATGCAAAAGTCACTTGCTTGCCGGTGAATGTTGCTAGATCAAAGTGCTAGAGTTCTAGTAGGTGTTGACATCAATGAAAAAACCATACCAAAATACCAATAGCTTCAACTCTCAATATAAACTCATGGTAGCGGGCCAATGCTCCCTTGAAGCCAACAACCCTAACTCAACCTACATCCAACAATCCAATTCATTATTTCCATTTCCTCAAGTCCTATTCTACCCTCCTGGTGCAGCCATACCTCAACCTATCCCAAAAATTCTAAACCTATTTTTAACTTCTTCTTTCCCCAGCACACGTTCCAATTCACTCTGCACTTGTGCCAAAACCATGGTGCATGCGCTAACATAAACCCTAGCCTATCCCACCCCCTACCTAGAAACTCCTTCAACGCGAGCGCCCACGTAATACCTTCAGCGCCTGCATAGATGCATAAGCGCATATGCTAAACACCAATTCCCCCTTAAAAATCCTTTCTATCCCTCTTTCACTCACTCTCTCTCTCCCGCTACCCCATAGGTGCGTGCACTGAAACGTTGATCAATGTGTGCACCTCGCCTAATCTTGGCCCTAAACTAAGCCCTAATTCTACCCTAAACCTAAAAATCCACAAAGGAATATAGTCCTACATACCGGTGGTCCATAGCCGATGGGTCTGTCATACCATCGGATCCTCTCAGTGTGATGCTCATGTGTGGGAATGTGTTCCATCTCTCCTTCTCTCCTTCTAGGCTTTGATTGGCTCCAAGGCTTGTGTGTAACAATGACTCCTTATTAGGCCCTTTGTGGCTTATATGGACCCCCTTGAGGGCCCATTCCCTCTGCGGTCTCTCTTCTTCTATTTCCTCTTCTAGTTTTTCTATATCTGCTTCCTCTTTCTCTCCCACTTATCTCCTCCACCCAAATTCTTCCTTCTTCATTCCGAGAATTTTTCGTCAAATTTTTTTTAAAAAAAATTCTCGACAAAATTATCAAGGGGGCATACACCTCCCGCACTCTATTCTGCGGCATCTATTTCTTTTTTTTCTATCTTTTACCCATCGCCAAATTTTTCACTCCGTAAAAGAGGAGCAAAATGTAGACACTTAAAAATAATTATTTTAATTATTTTAAGCTCCTGACATAATTAATTTATTAATTGTGCCAATTTTTAATTCCTTCTCAATATTAATTAATTATAATTAATATTGTCACTATAGTCTGTTGATTGATTGATTTAAATCAATCCACCTTTATTCTTCTAAAAATCCTTAATATTGAGTCTCCTTAAATTCCTCCTCTTAATTAATTAATTTCAGTTAATTAGTTAACCTAGGTGATTCCTACAAATCACCTTTTTCCTAATCCATCATTAACCTAATGAATTCTTCTAGAAACTCCCTAAACTCATTTAGCATTAGTCTTCTAATTTTTAATGCCCTCCATTCATTCTCTCTCCTATTCAAATCCTCCTACAAATCTTATCTACCCTAATCCCACCTAATCATTCTTCTAATCCCTCTCCTAATGAGTTGCTACTGGCTAATCATCATGATTAGCCACAAAGTCAACTCCTTGTCCCTTCCATCCAACCACCCTCCTTAAATGCTCTTTTCCTAGGTGAATGTGAGATTTTTTAAATATCACATTCCTCTAGGCATCCCATCCTCCAAGGAATTTTTAATTCCTCCTTATTCCTCCAATCCCCATGAACATCCTTTTTGAAGAATTTTTAATTCTTCATCTCTATCCCTCAAGGAATATTTTATTCCTTGTTCTTCCCTAGGCACATTGGTAAGTCATCCCAATGAACCTTGAGGAGTGTGGAGACAAGAAATTCCTTTAAGGCATATCTCTTGGTCTCCACACTTGTCTTGTCATCTCCTTTTGGGCCTTGTGTGGGCTCACAAGAAATCATGACCCTCCATTTCTTCTCCTCTCTTCCTATAAATTGAGGACTCCATCCCCTCTTATCTCATCTCCAAGTTTAGTAAATCCATACTACTAGTTTGTGCCCAAGAAATCATCCTCATACCCTTACTATGCCAAAATTACCACTCATCCATACTTAGCCATTCCATCCTATGATCATTAATCCATCTTCTCGCATCCATCCATCATATTCCATTTGCGCACAATATTGGAGATCCAACCACATTCAAATCAATCAAAGGAGCACATCAAGGGGTGCCTTCACTTCATCAAGCTCAATCTGAGGGAGATGATAGCTTGCAAGGTATAAAATGGTTTTGTTTGCATTTTGAATGTTTCTTCGGATTTCTAACCATCTAATCTCACCTTGCACAATTTTATCCTCTTCAAGAGTAATAAAGAATCTAGAGTTCTACCCTACGCTTTGGAGATAAAACCCTAAATTCTTGTGAATGTAAATGTAAATGCTTCAAATCACAAATGAATTAAGAGATCTAAAGCACGAATGTAAATCTAAAAATGAAGCTCATGTAAAGACATGAAATTAACATGAAACCATACCAAACCCTAATGGAGAGGTACAAGCCAATCATTAGTCGGTGATCTCCTATTATTCTTCAATGTCTTCAAAGCTCCTAATTAATGTTGAAAATGCTTGATTTTCTATTGTAAACTTCATATAACCTGCACTTTCACTTCACAAGAGGTTGCTTCAATAGCTAGATCTTGGATCCTTTAAATGAGGAAAGGAAGGATTTATGTAGGAGACCCTAACTTTGTTTTTTGAGTCATAGGCCGACCTACAAAATAATATTTTATGCCAATCTCTTGGATTTGAATATTAGAATACTGCCTAAACATGCTCTTGAAATTAGGGGAGAAAAAGTCAGTTTCAAGTAGGTAGCTACTTGGTCCGACCAACTTTTTGCCAAATTTTCGGGGAAGCAAGATATTGCCAAATTTGAGATGTCTAGATATGCAAAATCGGGCCTTGGAAGTCAAAATAGGACATAATTAGGGTATTTGATGAAATGATTTATTGGGAGAATAAAATAAAAAGGGGCACACTTAGGGTCAAGGGCCCAATTTTATGATGTGTAGAGGGATAAAAGAAGCATTTAGATTTAATTATATTAATTAATTAAATGCTTAAGGGGGAATTGAAATGCAAGATGCAAACACACTAAGGTGGGTGCTAACCTAAGTGTGGAATTGTACCGCCCAATTAAGGGTGTACAAATTGCGACGCTACAATAGGTTTTTTAATATATTAATTAGTGGAATTCTTTTGGTTAGGTTTGTTTATGTCTACTATGTATTGTCTATTATTAAGTGTAGACACCTAAAATAGTCATGTCTAATTAAATAAATATCTTTATATTATTTAATTATTTTATCCTTATTCTTCTATTAATTAAATGAATATTTATTTATTTAAATAATTTATTTATCCTCTTCTAGCCTATTTCTCATTTAAATAAATACATTTATTTATTTAAATTGTCCTTTTCCTAAATTAAATAAATACTTTATTTATTTAATTGATCCCACTTCTTCTATTAATTAATTAAATCTTTATTTATTTAATTAATTCATTAGCCTTTTCTACCCATGACACGTCATTCATCTCTTAATTCATACACTACCTACCCTCTAATCTTAGCCGACCATTTATCTTTTACACCTCTCAATCTTATCCCTTCATTTCTTATAGTCTCTTCTATATAAGGAGATGCTTCCTTCATTATCAATCCCCCCACTGACTATTCGATGACTCTACACTTTTGAACTTTCATATGTGATCAAGCCTACTTGCAACCATATTTCTGTTCTTTGTTGAGCTCTTGTGGACACATACAATCTGAGAGCAAATATATCAAGCAAGATCAATGGAGATAGGAAGAATGGAGATCCAAACCCTATTGGACATGTGATGGTATGATCTTTGTGATTTCATTTGATTTGCATTGTCTTAGGTAATCTTCATATGTTATGGTGGATCTTTGTTTTTGTTAGGCTAGGGTTTTGTGGTTGAATTCATTTAGTCTTTCAATATTGTTGTTTCCACTTTTCACCATAAACATTTTGGCATGGCCGGTGGGACTCTTCTCCCTTTTGCATTTAACATCTTTTGTTGCAGATTTTGTGTTTTTGAAGTTGTAGATCTGACATTTCCAACAACATTTCAACATTTTCTCGTTTGCGCATTTTGAGATCGCGTTTTTAATTTTCTGCCGTGTCTGTGAGATTTGGGATCGTGTCTGCATCTTCGACAGTTTTTTTACTTTTTTTGGAGATTTTAGGATCGCGTCTGTGTTCCCTAATCACGTCTGTGAAGCATTCAGCCATGTTTGCATTCCCTAGTCATGCTTGTGTCTAGAAGTCGCATCTGTGTCGCATCTAGGCACGTTTGCATATTTCTATAGCATTTGTGTTAGTGATAACCACGTTTGTGATTCAGCTTTTTCATTTTGGTTTCTTGTGATTCAGTTTTTGGTCATTCGGATTCCAGATCTGGTTATTTTGAGCTAACATCTTCAGATCTAGCTAACGAAATTAGTGCAGCTTGTCTTGAAAGCAAAATCATTTTGTCGAAGGTCCCTTTTTCACAAAGTATTTTGGATCTAAAATTTACCTAATTTGTGTGCTTGTAGGAAGGGGTGATCATTTGAAACAATCCAAAATACTAACAAATCTTTGTTGCAGGACCTTGGCAAGGGTTTTTGATCTTCATTGTGTGCCTTCTTTTCATAGACTGGCAAATACTTCAATTGGTGCACTAAAATTGAAGTAGTGTCTTTTGTGTCTTGGGCAATAGGCTCTTTTTGTTTCATCTTTAGAGGGCCTGTCTCCCCGTGTGGTCATTAGGACTACTAGTAAGGAGAGAACGACCCAAGTGGTAGTAAGGAAAAGCCATCCCCTTCCGAACCACTAAAAACAATTGTATCCATGGTGAAACCTATGGATAATGTGTGCTGATTAGTTCATACCGACACTATGTCTCCCCATAAACCCATTTGATCAAATTTATTTGATCAGTTGCAGGGAGTAACCCTTATCGGATGGGAGCCTTTTGTATTTATAGAGCTGAAAGTGTCGCATGTATGGCCACACGAGCAGATGCCCTTACTAGCACCTTTTTATTTTAGAAGCCAAAATCCTTGTAGTTGTTGGGGCAGGAGGTCGAACCTTTGGCGTGGCCCACCCACATATGACCTTCTTAGTAGAGATACAAAGTTTACCATAGGGAGTTTTCGTGGGGATTGATGCTTGGCTACCCTGAGAAGTGAGTGTCGAGGGTGGAGCCAGTAGGGTCAAGCATCTAAGTATCCACTCTAAATAGAATAGCCTCGGGGGAAACCCCATGTGGAATCAACAACTATTGTCCTGGCCAACCATAAGTATTGTGCTTGTCTTATTTTAAACTATCAAACATTCAAGACCAAACATCAAAACATTGTGTCTTTTGTGTCTTCAAGTGTATGCAAAACAATTTTACATCAAACATCACACTTTTCTTTCAATCATTTTTGAGTCTAAACACTTGCAAACATTGAGTCTTCATCAACATTGTGTCCTCTTGTCACGAAATACAGTCAAAATTTCAGATTTGGTCACAACAAAACAACTTCACACATTGGAAAAATTGCACTAAGTTTTGAGAAACGCATCTATGTCTAACAGAATCACGTCTGCATCATCTAACTGCATCTGTGAAGGGCAGACATGCGTCTATGTTCTCTTGAGCAACATTCATTTACAAAATCTTAGAAACATGTCTGTGTCTGATAGAACCATGTCTGTGTCATTAAATCGTGTCTGTGAAGTATACAGGCACGTTTGTGTTCAGAATTGAAAAACTTTTATAGTCCAACAACCAAGAGCAATCAATTTCAGAATTCTTGAGCTTCCTAAGCTATCTCTTCAAGTTTTCATCTAGAATTCAACCTGTCTTTGGGTCTCACAAAGTCCATCATTGCTTTACATCTTGCATTACATTCACATTTGTCTAAACTCGAGTCAAAAGGTCACTTGCTTGTCCTCATCTTACTTTTTCAACACATTACATACAACAACATTTTGCTAAGTGGTCCCTCATCAAGGTCTATCACCTTTGGATCTCATTTGGTCTTACTTAGAGTTAAGGTCAACTTACCTCATCAAGAGAAACTATCATCTCTTTGGAAGTCACACCTACTCTACTACATACATACTTGGTCTTACACTTTGGACATTGCAAGTACACCTCAGATTCATTTGCATTCCATCCAACTCTTGGTCTTCCATACTCTTTCCATTTTCATCTAGTCTCACACATCTTGGTCAAGACCTAGTTCATGGTTGAAACCCGTTCCCAAAAATCTAGGAGAGAAGCTAAAGAGGCTCAAGAGTCTGCAAACATGAGTGCCTATGAGTATGACAATGATGTATTTTTCAATTCTGATCATACAACATTACCTAACATGGATGCCTATAGAAAAATTCCAAATATGGAGAACATGGACACTATAAACAACAATGATACACACAATGACAATATGGACAACATTTCAGTACATTCAGCAGAAGTGGAAGACTCCATTATGGATCCCCATTTTAATCGATTGGTTAAGGAAATAATGAGGAGAGATAGACAATACTTCTTACAAGTGATGGCACAAAGTGGAGCCAAGATCCCCCATGATTTTGAAATGTCTCAAATAATGGAAAATCGACCTTTGCAACAACCTCACCTCAACATGGATCAAAGGAGGCCTAATAGTGGAGGCAATAGAGGACCACATAGGGTGCTTGAATTACCATCATCTTTGTTTCAAAAACATGGTCAAGCATATGATACTCACCTTCGCAGACCATTATGGAGGTCTTATGCAAAAAAATATACTCAATCACATGCCAATTCTAAGGACCAAACACCAAAGCAATTGGATATCCAAAGGCATGATCAAAATTTGGACACAAGGAAACCCCACATCAAATTTGGGGGCAACACACTAGAACAAACTCACGACATTCTTGTAGAGTATGGTATACATGGACAAAGCAGATATTCTATTCCTCACCATGACTCTATACCAAGTGGTCCATATACGCAACATCATTATAGAACTCCTCCATATGAACATGTGTAATGATCAATATCATCCATATATGCAACATGCTTCTCCTCCACCTAGTGCCTCAGGCATGGGATATGGTCTAAGAAGTCAATCTCCACCTAAGAACAACTTGGAACATCAAATTAAGGACTTACAAAAGAAAATGGAGGACATAAATACACTGAAGCCAACTTACACAATGAGAGACATATGTCCCTATCCATTTGACAAAAGCATTCCAATGCCTCCATTTCCTACACACTTTGTGACACCTAAGTTTGATAAGTATAGAGGAAAAGGGGATCCTAAGGCACATATAAGATAGTTTTTCACAGCTTGCATTGAGGTAGCAACAGAAGAGACATATTTGATGAGATTATTCCCACAGAGCTTAGGTGATCAAGCTATGGAATGGTTCTCCCAACTTCCACCTGGAATTAAGTCATGGGGTGACTTAGCAGAGGAATTTATCCAACATTTCTCATACAAGATAGAGACAAACATATCAGTCACTACTTTGTGCAACACCAAACAAAAGGATGGAGAATCTTTTTCATCATTTTTATAAAGATGGAGAAATCTAGCCAGCAGATGCTCTTGTGAAATTCCAGAGAAACAAATGGTAGAAATGTTCACTCAGAACATTAACAAAGACATTGGTTATGACTTAAGAAAAGCTTGTTTGTCCACCTTCAAAGATGTCATTGAAAAAGGCTTAACAATAGAGAAGGTCCTTATTGAACAAGGAGTCATTAAGATATTCAAAGAAAACAAAGAGGACTATAAAGGAAAAGACAAGCCAAAATTTTGGAATAAAAATAAAAACAAAGTCAATGATGGTGTTGTTGATGCCAATACAGTGTGACCCAAAATCATTTTTTTGGGATCAAGCTCTACAAACAATCAAGTGAATACTCAAACAACTTCAAAGTCATGAAGGAAGTACACTCCATTGGGAGAACCACTAGAGTCAGTTTTCAAGAAGCTAGTGGCAAACAAAATAATAACAATTCTAGATCTGCTCCATATGAGCCAAAGGTTAAACTGAATTGGTGGAATGATGATGAGTATTGTGAATTTCATAAGAGTAAGGGCCATAAAACAAGAAACTGTCATCGACTAAAGAACATCATACACGATCTCATTGATAGAGGTGACATTGAGATTGAAGGACACTCATCCAATCAAGAACATGAAATGTTTAAAGAACCATTCCCAAAACATGACAAGGGAAAAGATAAAGCCATAGATGACCAAACTAGCTATACCAAAGAATCCTATAACTATGATTCAACTGTCAATCACATTTCGATGGAAAATTATGTCTCTACCATTATCATCAAGGACAAAACACATGAGAATTCTACCCAAAGACCCAAAATTGTCCTAAAAGGAATTGGATCTTCTTCCGAACCAACCTCTGAATGTAATGTTACAACTCGTCGAGGTAAATTCACTTTGCAAGGTGCTCTAGCTAAAAGCACCACTTCCTCATCAACCAAACCTGAGTATGACCTTGTAGAACAGTTAGGGAAGACACTTGCGCTTATCTCAATCCTAGAACTCTTATGCATATCCCCCACACATAAAGCCATTCTTGACAAAATCTTGAGAGACACTTTTGTTCCTACTGATCTAAATGTGGACCAATTTCAAGCCATGGTGGGATACCTTTCCGTTTCGCACTCCCTCACATTTACAGAAGTTGACGACGCCTCTGTGAGCCAACCACATAATGCACCTTTACACATTGAAGCCTTCCTACACAAACATTGAATAAAGCGAGTCCTAATAGATGGAGGAGTAGGTCTAAACATTTGCACATTGAGCACTATTAAACAATTGGGATATTCTGATAAAGCTGTGAATTCTACAAACAAAATTACCATCAAGGCATATGATGATAAAGAGTGTTCATCCAAAGGCACAATCACCTTGCCTCTCAGAGTTGGACCAGTTACAAAGGATGTGGTTTGTCAAGTTCTTGACCTAGATCTCACATGCAATATATTGTTAGGACATCCTTGGATTCATGAGATGAGGGTAGTCCCATCTACATACCACCGATGCATTAAGTTTCCCCATAATGGATTTGAAATAACAGTAAATTGTGATCCTAATCCATTTATATACTGCAATAACTTGAGACCAAAAAATGAAACAATCATTCCAAGCAATAGAGAAGTGGTCCCTTATTCTACATACATTGATCCTGAATCATTAAAACCTTCAACATCAAAACAAGGTGAGCTTAAAGGGAAATATTAGGACAAAGGCATGGGTGAATATACTTTGAATCAAACCATGTGCTTACAACAAGTTATGATTTCACTAAAAGAATATGGGCGACCACATCCTTCCAAACAGGTATCTATCAATATACTCAAATGGGATCCTACTATCTTCCAAAGGTGGGGTGAATTGGAAGAAGAAGACCTACAAAATGTTTTAGACCCTGAAAATGGTACACAAGATCACATCAGCATACCATGTGAAAAATATGGCAAAGGATTCAAGATCCTACAAAAATTTGGGTATCATGGTAAGAGTCCTCTTGGATTAAGAAAGGAAGGTATCATCCAGCCTTTGCAACCAGAATTGACATTTAAAAAGGAACACTCAAAAGGACTTGGTTTCATGTCTTCCAAGGTAAATACTCAAAAGACAGAAGAAACATTAAAAATCAAAGCTGTCAAAGATCAACAAGAGAATCATAATTCCACCGACTCCAATGAATGGGAATGGGTTTCAGACAAATCTTCTAGCGACTATGAGCTCACTGAGATATTCAGAGAACTAGGTGAACCCACAGAAGAAGAGGAATTTTATAAAAAAAATCAAAATTGGTCAAGAAACAACCCCTGAGGATCCCACACACTCCTTGCATCTAGGTTCTAGGTTGAAATCACAAAGAATGAGGACACCCATCACATAATGCGCTACTAGTGATGACAAGTTGGATTCATTCACGATCGAGACAAATGAGGAGAGTGCCAACGATGACCTCGACATACCTAAATATAATTGCATCTTTACCCTTAGTCCTATTGACTTTGAAAACATTGAAGGTCTTCCCCTTGTCCATCACCAACTTATTGACTGGGACCATGAAGGACTTGTACAACTCAACACATTCCAAAATGATGAAGCCTTTATTGACTATCAAGGCATGCGGGATGATCTACCCCCTGGGGACCATAAGGCAGGATACACTATAGAACTTAATAGCGTGGCATATTTTGGTGAGGGTGTTGGGCCTTCCAATCGCAAAAACATAAAAATAAAAACAAATCAAGGGTCTTATGGTGAAAACCACATTGTGGCACTGTCTGACCCCAAAAAAGTAAAAATAAAGGATGTACCTAAGGGCAAAAACCTCTCAGAGGCACCCAAAGATGGAAGGCTCAACATTCTCCCGGCATCATATGAAGAAAAATCATCTATGTTGGTAGAGGAGACTATCAAAATAAACATTGGTACAAAATAAATTCCACAACATATTCCTAGCACATTCTCTGACAGAGACAGAAAGATCAAAGTTCATAAGTTTCTTCATAGAGTGACAAGTCAATTTTGCATAGTCATATGCTGATATGCCTGGACTGGATTTGGATTTGGTAACGCATCATTTTACAGTCAACCCAGGGGCAAAACCAGTGAAACATAAATTAAGAAAGATGCATCCACAAGTGGCATTATTAGTCAAAGCAGAGCTTGAAAAATTATTCGATGTTGGATTCATACGTCCAATTGACTATCCTGAATGGATCTCCAACTTAGTGCCTATCAGCAAACTAGATCGTAGCATCAAAATATGCACAGATTTCAGAGACATCAATAAAGCTTGTCATAAGGATGATTTTCCATTAGCAAATATTGACCTGATCGTAGATCTCATAGTAGGTCATGCGATGTTATCTTTGATGGATGGATTCTCTGGCTATAATCAAATAAAAATCGCATCTGAGGATCAGCACAAAACAACATTTACTTGTCCTTGGGGAACTTTCTGTTGGAATGTCATGCCCTTCGGGCTCAAGAATGCAGACGCTACGTATCAAAGAGCCATGACTACTATCTTTCATGATCTTATGCACGTTACTATGGAAGATTATGTTGATGACCTCTTGGGAAAATCAATAGACAGAGATACACATTTGGACATACTTTCAATCATTTTTGATCGGTTGGAAAAATACAAAGTAAGATTAAACCCCAAGAAATGTGTCTTTGGAGTAACCTCCGGGAAGCTCCTGGGATTCATTGTCTCAGAAAGAGGAATTGAAGCCGATCCAGCAAAAGTCAAAGCCATCCTAGAGATGCAACCACCAAGAAATATTAGTCAAATTCTCTCTTTGCAAGGGAGACTCCAGTCCATACGAAGATTCATAGCACAACTTGCAGATAAATGTCATCCTTTTCAGCATTTGCTACACAAAAACATCAAATTCAAATGGGATGATAACTGTCAACAAGATTTCCAAATACTCAAAGATTATCTTTTGAATTTGCCAGTCTTGATGCCATCAGTTTCGGATCAACCCCTATTACTATACATATCTGCTACTTCAACAACATTGGGGGCACTCTTAGCACAACAAGATGCTAAGGGCAAAGAAAAGGTAGTCTACTACACTAGTCGCACTTTGGTGGGATATGAGCTAAACTACACACCAATTGAGGGTGCATTTCTCACTATGGTCTTTGCTTCATAGAAATTATGACACTACATGCTAACTCACAAAACTAAGTTGGTCACAAGGATCAATCCATTGAAATACCTTCGTAATAAAGAAATGCTTACTGGTCGACTAGCCAAATGGGTGATGCTCCTGAGTGAATTTGACATTAAATATGTGGACAGAAAAGAAATAAAAGGACAAGCTATCACAGATCAATTAGCAGATGCTCCCATGATAGATGATGCTCCTCTAACTTTAGAATTTCCAGATGAATCCATCTTGACAGTGTCACATGCAAAGCCTTGGCAGCTATACTCTGATGGTTCATACACATAGCATGGTGTAGGAGCTGGCATCCTCTTCATCACATGCCAAGGGGATTCCATACCAAAATCATATCGATTATCATTTCCTTGCACTAATAAGATAGCAGAATACAAGGCATTAACAACTAGATTACAGATTGCAGTTCAATGGAAGATCTAGAAACTTCATGTTTTTGGGGACTCTCAACTTGTAATTTGTCAAGCAATTGATGACTACCAAACTAAGGATGAAAAATTAATGCCTTACAAAAGAATGGTGGATGACCAAAAACAACATTTCATGAAGTTAGACTTTGAGTAGATACCAAGAGAGCAGAATCGAGTCGCAAATGCTATGGGTACTATTGCTTCACTAATTGATCTACCATAGAATGAAGCACGCTATGAGTTCTTGGTGAATAACCTTCTGTTTCCCTCGTATGAGATCACTACTACTGAGATGATATGTGTCGTTGGTCCTAATTCCCAGTTATATGGTTCCATTTTCACTTAGCTTCACAATAATACCCTTCCTCCTGACTTATCCAACAACCAACATCGCACTTTCATTCACCAATCCTCTCAATACGTCATTTTAGCTGATATCCTATACTGTCAAGGTCTAGATGGCACCCTTCTTAGATGTTTAGAAAGGGACGAAGATCAGATTGCGTTATGCGAAGTTCATGAAGGGATATTTGGCCCACTTTCTAGTGGTCCTACCTTAGCCAAGAAGCTCATCAGGACTGGATATTACTGGCCCAATATGGAAAAAGACTCATATCAGTTTGTCAAGAAATGTAAGCAGTGTCAACTTCATGGAGACCTCATTCATGCGCCAGCACAAGAACTTCAACCAATTGCGACTCCTTGGCCCTTTTGTCAATGGGGATTCGATCTCATGGGAAAGATTCACCCTCCTTCCTCCAATGGCCACAAATTCATCATCATCACCACAGAGTATTTCACAAAATGGATTAAAGTCATGCCTCTTACACAAATCACTGGGAAACAGATTGCTACATTCATTCTCAACTACATCATTTTTCGATACGGTATTCCTGTCTCCATCATTACCGATAATGGGTGTCCCTTCAAAAATCAGGATGTTCGTGAACTTTGTGATCACTTCCATATTACCCATTGTTTCTCCATACCTTATTACACCCAAGGCAGCGGTCAAGATGAGGTGTCTAATAAAACCATTCTTAAAATCCTAAAAAAGATAGTCGAAGACGTTGGCCGCAATTGGCATATCCAACTTAATCCAACACTTTTGGCTTATCGCACAAGCATCCGCACACCTACAGGAGCTACATCTTATTCACTTGTCTACGGCGTTGAAGCTATCTTTCCTATTGAGATCGAGTTACCCTCTTTATGAGTCTTTTTGCAAAACATTATCAATGATAAAGATTACATGGTCTCTCACTTACAGGAACTTGAACTATTGGATGAATGAAGACAAACTACTTTTAATCATCTCAAGGCTTATCAACAACGAATGAGTCACAGTTACAATCATAAAGTCAAACCTCACACATTTGAGGTAGGTGACTTAGTTCTTAGAGAAAATCCTAAAAATCAGCAAGATAGAGAGAAGAAGGGCAAATTCGAACCAAATTGGCTTGGTCCTTACATCATTACAACAGCGTATGGATCCGGTGCATATTAGGTCTCAATCACAAAGGGTGAACCTTTGGAGGATCCTATCAACAACATGCACCTTTGCAGTTTTGACACATAGCTCTTCAGAGTGTCTTAATTCAAAAAAAATTCAAAAAAAAATTCAAAAATACAAAAAAATAATAAACATAAAAAATTGTTACTTGGTGAAAACCTAGCAAATAGACACCTTGTGACACAAAAAAAATGAAAAATAAAAAAAGTAAAGAAAAACATTCCATCCAACGGTGAAAACCACTTTGGTGGCGCCCTGGATAAGTACCATGGTGAAAACTGGGTCACCAGCGCCATGTGTAGAGACATTACTCCTCCCTCCTTCAGGATTCACTTTCATCCTTTCACTTTGCACACACTCACAACCTATTGATTCATAACAAAATTACCCATTTCCATCATGGCTTGTTATTGATCTACCCAAGATTGGTTAGCCATTCCTAATAATCCAACCTTTCCATCCATAATAAATCAGCTCCTATCTGTGGCTAAGGAAAATCCTACGTCTAGTGATGGGTGTGGAATTGAGAGCATCAGATGTTTTGAGGAGTACAGTTTCTTCCAATTTTCTTCAGTCTATCTGCGCACAATCCGCAATAAAACAACACTTGCATCGCCGATCCACAATAAAGTTCCGTCTTCTCTGCAATAAAGTATCAGTTTCATGGATTTAGTCATTTTTAGATGAGACATGGCAGCACCAATGGGCTTCAACAAATCAAATATTTCAATAGACTCAGACAACATTATGGTTCAGTGCTATCTATCCTTTCGTGAAAGTAAACATTGTTACCACAATCAAATAAGACTTATACAAGTGATAAGAGACACTAAACTTGAGGACTACAGTGGATGTTGGTGTCGAGTCTTGGTTTTCTTTTGATTTTATCTTTTTGGTGACATGTCTTTTAGCTTTTCAGAGATGTCTTTGACTAGAGATTTTATCTCCAAGATGTCTTTGACTAGAAAGGCGAGGCTGGGGTATCATCATCTATTTTTCTTTTGTTGTCTGTGGATTGTCTCTTAGTAATGCTATGACTTGTCCAAGGATATGAGGAGACTGTGGGTCTAGTATGAACAGGGGCATTACTATCTTATCTCCATGCAAATAGGTACAATGACTTTCTGGGTCAAACATATGCCTAGATTGTCATAACCTATTTTGCCATAATAAAGCTCAATGATGATAATGCACAAGAAGCTCTTTCACTTTCATATCTTGTATCTTTCATCCCCCTTTCTTCATTGACTTCCATCATCCTTCTTGAGTCTATGTCACCCGTCATCACACGACTAAGTATAATGACACACCAAAAAAATATGTGCATTTCATGTAGTTGCATCATTGGTGCAGAGGCGCCTAAGCACACAAGCATACCAGGAGGTCAAAAGTCATAATATGAACAATTTATTGTATTTGAGTCATTCAAAATATATTAAGGTTATTTGAGTCAATTGAATCATAATATGTAAGGCTAAATGAGCTGTTTTGTCCAAAGATATCATATTTGGTCCATATTGAATTTTTAAAAGTGTCCATGTAAGAGTTCGAGTCATTTATGTCAAAAATTGTAAAAATTGCAAAGTTGCAATATTGCCAAAAAGTGCAACAAAAGTGTAAAAATGAAATCCATTGGTTATGAGGTGGTTGGAGTAGTTAGAAAGGAGTTGGAAATGGTTTATAAAACCATGTTTGGTCAAAATCAAGAGGGGAGATCAGTTTGGAGGGGATTTGACAAAGATTATCCATCAAACCCTCAAACTGTTATGAGGTTTTAAGGAATCTATGGCTGTCATAGATCCATGGAGGATCACATTTGATGTAATTTTTATATGTAGGTGTTATTTAATGATATATAGATGAAATATCTTTTAGATGAATCATTTCTTGTGCATTTTTGTGGAGTATTTGGCAAGATATGTTTGTTTTTTCAATGATTGTCAAAACCTTGTCAAGGGTTACCCGGTTTTGGGAAAATGATCAGAACTTTGAATTTAACCATTAGATCTAGCTGAAATTTTGAGAGAACTTGTTTAACTCAGTAATATAAATTCTGACTGAAGCAATTGTCTTTATGAGAAATATGTAAAATGTTATTGATGACTGTTTGTTACAGTTCATGGTGAAAAGCAGATTGGTGAAGGCAGCAACAACCCAGTTGTAGCATTTGGTGTGGTCACATGAGGGATAATATTAAAGAAAGGATATATGTGTTGGAAAGGTCTCTGAATATTCTTTCCATTTCTTTTTGTCTTACTTTATTTGGTTAAGAATTGAATATTTTGTGATCATTTTGGTGAAAATAGTTGTTAAGGGATGAAACCCTAAACTAGGGTATTCCATGGCAATAAAGAATTTGTTCTCTCATGTTATGGTGAATGTTATGATCTGAAATATTGAATGAAGGTTTTTAAGGATGTAATATAACCTTTGAAATTGGTTTCAAGTTGAGAAGAGTGATTTATCTTGTTATATGTCTCTTGATTCAAGTTTAAAGTTTACCCTTGAATGAAGGTTTTATGGTTTGTGATAGATGCTCTGCATCAATCACATCCTGCATTACCACATATAAGCATTTCATACATACATATAGATATCACAATTGCATCACATCCTGCACACAACACATGTTAGCACATTTTACATTCTCATCATGTAAATAATTATTTGCATTATCATATTCATCTACATTTCATACATCCATATTTGCATATGCATAACATATTAAACCCAAAAAAAATAAAAAATATTGCATTTCATCATGTACATATTTGCATCCATATCATAAGCATCACATAAAAACATCTCATCACATAGGTACACATGCATATAGCTACCACAAGGATGAATCTCATATATATATAATCATAAGTGTCATGATACAATGATGTCAATATCATATGGCTACAATCACCCGAAGGTGTCATAATACAAAATGGTATAAAAGTAATACATAGGGAGCCCTCTAAGGCTATGATGAAATCCCTCCCTCGAAGCCGCCTGGCCTTGATGAAGTTTGAGCCCTGGAAGGACCAGCCCCAAGATCATCTCTCCTATCCCCTCTATTTGGTGGTGGTGGAGGACCCATGACCCCACTGCTAGATGACTGTCTCTTGTCTCTCCCTCCTGTGGTCGTCGTTGTCCATGATGGTCTACAAAATCTCCTAGCCTGCTGCTCTGGTGGTACCGCTCCATAGTATAGGTCTCTCCAGTAACCTATCTCCTCCCTGGCCTGCAAAACATAGGCATATCCAGCTCCTGTGTCCTTTGTTACCTGCCTCCCTGCCCTTAGTGTTGTCTTAGCCTCTGTATAACATTGAATAGCCTGATCCCTCTCCCACTCAGTGTCCCTCAGCTGTATCCTGAGCCTATTCCTCTACCACTTGAGATCCTGGATCTCATCTGCCTATCCCTGGCAGCTCTCCCTCAACTCCAATAGCTCATTCTCCTCCTCCCCCCCTCACCCTGTGGCTGCTCTTGTGGCTGCCGCTATCCATGTACCTATGGCTGCCCCTATCCTTGTCCCTATCCCTTTACCTCTTTGGGACCCTGTGTTGCTGGCACCTGTAAAGGAAATCCACCTCTGCCCCTCACCATGTGAACCTGTCGAGCCTGTCTCTCCTCTCCACCCTCCCTCCTTGGAGCCATTCTCCTCTCTCCTACCATACCCCGCCTCCTCTGTCAACCTCTACCTCTGCCATCTCCATCATCATCCCCATCACCTCCACCATATCCATCTGTCAGCTCCCCTAGATCCGTTAACCGTGGAAATGAATGCTCAACCCAATATGCAATATACTCTGCATCCATCCCTGCCTCCTCTATCTCTGGCCACATATCCCAATGCAAGGGAATCATCTCTACCAGCTGCATCACTGCTTGATCATATGACAACAATGGCCCGAAGTGTGCCTGATCCCTCACTGTCCGAGCATACATCCTGGAACCCTGTGGCATCTGTTGTATCCTATCGAACTGCCTACCCACCCTATCTACCAACTGCCTCTCCAGTACATATGGCATCTGCCCAATCAGATACCTGCTCCAAAATGTATATGGAAGCTCCACTGCGTCATCCTCCCACTCCTTGCACTCTCATTACGACCTCCATACTATAGTGTCAATCTCATCAATGACCCTATGCTAGTACTCTAGTCTCCCAATCCGTTGCTAAGATGTAATCATGTCATACCAATGCACAAAACTGTGCCCATGGCCCCTACCTCTAAAATGAATCGGTTGTGTCACTGGTAGATGCTCATATACCTACACTTGCAGTAATGTCACTCCGCAGCCCAATCCTAGTAATCCATGGTATACAAACTAATGTAGCTCATAGTACAAATGTGCCAGCAGACACGGTCCCCATGCAAATCTGGTGTGTTGTGTCACCAACGTCTCCAGTGTACCACCCCAGCTCACAGCCAATCCTTGTGTCGCCCTATCCGGATAGAGGAACCCACTGATCACTCTTGCTAGCACTACTGGTAGTGCTAATCCTGTCCATGTCATGGTATTCCAAGCCACGTGTCCAACCATCATCTCTAATCCCAAATCCTGGAACACTCGTCTCAGTGCATCCCTGTCTCCATCTTGATCATAGGGTACTAACTCCCCATCAATCGATATCCTCAGAATTCTGTAAACATCCTCCAAGGTGACTGTCGTCTCACTGACCGACAAATGAAAACTGCAAGTCTCTGAGTGCCATCTCTTAGCAAGTGTAGTCAGCAATCCCATGTTCGCTCGAAACTCGGGCACATAGAGAATATGTCACAGGCCCATAGCCTGAACCACTGCTCTCTCCTCAACTATCAACTCTTCTTGCAAACTCTGAGTCGATGGGAATCTCTCCTATGACTCCAGCATAGGTAGGTACTTTTGTAGTCAAGCAAATCAATTGTGTCAATCATAGTGGCATTCTCTGTTCATCACAAAATGTTTCTTTTTATCCTAGTGCTTATGGTACTCTATCCTAGTGACACTCACTGTTCATTACAAAGTGTTGCTTTCTATCCTAGTGGTACTCCCTATTCATCACAAAGTACTACGTGTTTGCACTCCCTATTCATCACAAAGTGCTGCTCACTTTTACACTCCCTGTTCATCACAAAGTGTTGCTCATTTTAGTACTCCCTGTTCATCACAAAGTGCCTTGATCTATCCTATCCTAGGGCCTCTTCTTGAGTGTATCTTCTTGAGTAGTTTCCTGATTGGCAACGTATGTTCTATCACAAAATTGTCAATCCTAGCCTTGTTTGCTATCCTAGTCATCCTTAGAGGACCTGCTTGAGTGTATCCTCTCAGCAACTTATCCAATCAATAGTGTATGTTCATCACAGAACTGTCAATTTGGCCTAGAAGACATAAACACACATTTTTGCATAAACGTGCTTACATACTGCACATACGCGTCTTCTCTGCACAGACGCGCCTGACATACATAGACGTGCCTCTGCTCTGCAGAGATGTGCCCACATAGCATAAACGTGTCTACACAACATAGACATGCTCGCATTTGACACAGATCCGTTTGCATTCATAGACGCGCCTGGCACAAACACAGACGCGCCTAGCCTACCCAGACGCGCCTAGCACCAGCACAGACACTCCTTAGCATTTTTTGCCCCCTGCTTGACATATCTAAAATGCATTAAATGTGCTACCTAACATGCATTAATTAAAACATTTATTGCGACAAAGTACAAGGAGGTTTTGCGGTACTCAGCAGCTCTCCTGCATCTAGTGGCCTCTCAAATTGGCGAACGCGATCGAATCTATGCACCAATACCATCGTTGCTGAATACTGCTGCTCTATTCACTCTCTTCACTCTGATCTCTTGGATGTGTGGATGACAATGAGGATTTTTTCCCCTTGTGGTGTATCTTATAGACTCCTCTATCCTTAGCCCTAGCCCTAGCCCTAGCCCTAGTCTCCCGCGCCAGTCTTCTTTATCCCGTGACTCTATCACTCTATTCTTGTCAGTCATTTCTAGCCTTTCTTTCTTATCGAGAGATTGTCTGCGATCTATTCATACATATTCATCCAATCTCTCGAGGGGGCATATCATTCCCATCTTGGGGCAACTTTGTATCAAATTATCTTATCTTGTTTGAAACAACGCGATAAGATGCATTGTCTCAAAGAGGGGCAAAATGTAGACACCTAAAATTGTCATGTCTAATTAAATAAATATCCTAATTCTTCTATTAATTAAATGAATATTTATTTAATTAATTCATTCATTTATCCTCTTCTAGCCTATTTCTCATTTAAATAAATACATTTATTTATTTAAATTGTCCTTTTCCTAAATTAAATAAATACTTTATTTATTTAATTGATCCCACTTCTTCTATTAATTAATTAAATCATTATTTATTTAATTAATTCATTAGCCTTTTCTACCCATAACACATGTCATTCATCTCTTAATTCATACACTACCTACCCTCTAATCTTAGCTGACCATTTATCTTTTACACCTCTCAATCTTATCCCTTCATTTCTTATAGTCTCTTCTATATAAGGAGATGCTTCCTTCATTATCAATCCCCCCACTGACTATTCGACGACTGTATGCTTTCGAACTTTCATATGCGATCAAGCCTACTTGCAACCACATTTCCGTTCTTTGTTGAGCTCTTGTGGACACATAAAATCTGAGAGCAAATATATCAAGCAAGATCAATGGAGATAGGAAGAATGGAGATCCAAACTCTATTGGACATGTAATGGTATAATCTTTGTGATTTCATTTGATTTGCATTGTCTTAGGTAATCTTCATATGTTATGGTGGATCTTTGTTGTTGTTAGGCTAGGGTTTTGTGGTTGAATTCATTTAGTCTTTCAATATTGTTGTTTCCACTTTTCACCATAAACATTGTTTTATGTCGTGTTCGAAGATATAGAGATATGTATGAATGATGAAAGTAAATATAAGGTTATTGTAATAACTCACCATAATTAACTCAACAAAATTGACCATTCTTTTTTTTTGTGTTTAATTTAATCATTATGTTTGATTCAATTGCATACTCTGGGCATCCATCCATTTGTATTAGGCATTCATCCATCCGGGATGAGCATCTAACCATATGGGTTAGGCATTTGTCCATACGGGACATAAGATTTCATCTATCCAATACGGGATAGGCATCTACCCATATGGGGTAGGCATTGGTCCATACGAGACATAAGATTCCATCTATCCAATACAGGATAGGCATCTACCCATACAGGGTAGGCATCTATCCAATCGGGATAGGAGGTGCTCTGGACAAAGACTTAGACTCATCGGGACCATTCGGGTCCTGAGCCACTCACTAAGTACTACACTCTTCTAACAGAAGTGCACAAGGTCGCCGTCCTTAGGAGTAATTAAACAACATAATACAAGCTTGGAGTTCCGCCTTGGAATTTGGCTTAAAGCCTCAGGAAGTCAAGCGAATCCATATGGGATTCCTTCCGAGTATGCATTGAATTACTTTTTCCAATTTATTTATCTTATCTTTCAAATAGGATTCTTACTCAATCTTTCTTTTACCAAGCCTAGACCCCACCCACGAATGCCTGAGTACGAGGGACAACTCCGTCCCAAGACTGCCTACATACCCACTTCGGCACGGGATCAAGGCATAAAGTATGTAGTTCTATTTTCTATTCTATGGTTTGATGTAAACTGATTAATGGGTACGCAACCCTTTCTAGGGTCAATGTCCTAGACAATTTCTCTGCAGTTGCTACCCACGATGGTAGCGCTTAAACAAAGGCTCAAAATGGCCTATTGCTTGTGGCCTAAAACAACTAGATCTTAATACCTATCATAAGCGTCACCCTTGACCAAATTGTCAATCACCAATATCTCTTCAAGATTAAATCAATTTCATAAAAGCGTTTCATTCAATCAACCCTATCAGGGGTTTACTATGGTTTAACTCAGCGGGTGAAAGATCATTTTAGAGTTATCTTATTAAGTTATCGATCCAAGGGGGATTACCTGCCCCTTGGATTTTAACTTCCAAGTGTCCCTTATTACTCCTCGATGATTTATAGGGACGATGCCATAGACGTCGTTGATGTAGCTTTATTAGGCGTTAAGTGTAGTAGTTCAACACGACGACATTACCCGTAAGCGTGACCCAGAGGCACTATATATACCGCACGCTACTTGGTTTTGGTTTTCCAAATTCCTTTATTTAATTTCTTCTAACTAAGAAACTATGAAAACTTTTAACTAGCATCATTCTTGAAACAATTTATGAAATGAATGCATAATTGGACATTGCAGAGTTTAATCAATTGAAATAACTACTTCTATGGGATCATTAATTCACTTGGTAAAATACCATCTTCCTTTTTCAACTAAATTATTAATAACTCGAAATATAACTTGTACAATACTGACAATTATGGAATTCACATACTAATAATAAATTTGTTTCTTATGCGATATCAATAAATGCATATTTTACATGGATATGAAGAAAGTGTAACTTGCTAATCAGCAAATACTAATAAGGTATAGAAATTCGCATGATGCAAGTATAGTGAAATTTACATGCAAGATTAAGCAATATTTATTCCTATTGCGAGATTATTTAGAAAAGGAGTCACTAGTTCAAAATAAGCAAAATGAGTTTAGACATTAAACAAATTTTAGATCAAATCCTATAAATTAATTATTTTTAATGAATCTTAAGATGCCACTAAGTGTCACAATAAATCCCAAATGGATTGAAAAGATTCCAATTATTAATCTTAATTAAAATTACAATTATAAATTTTTTTTACTAAGGATTTATTTGAAAGTATTAGTTAACAATGAATCAAAATTTACTTATAAGTTTATCCAAGTTTATCATTACTAAACTAAAATTTAAGTTAACAATTTCCATTTGCAATTTAAATAAAAAAGAAAATGAATAAACTACCTATCGATTATATGATATTTACTAGATATTTAAGTCTTTTCCATTTCTCGGAAACTGGATGCATGAGGTGGCGAAGGTGGGGGTTAGATGAGGGAAGAGGGAATGGGAAGGTGGGCCCCCATCCACCCCATACACCCTACGCTAGCAAAAGCCGCAGGGAGTGGGGTCGATGGGGCCCCACGTGCCTGCCTCACCTTCCACTAACCATTTGAACGCCCATTCCATTAAAGTTTTGCAACACCCTATTTAATTTTCGCACGGTGTATTATTTGCAATGTAATACAATTTCCTTGTAATGTAATTAAATTTATTTGTAATGTAATATAATTTTCGTACGGCGATTCATTGAAACAAAAAAAGATGCAAATATATATATATATATATATATATATATATATATATATATATATATATATATATATATATATATATATATATATATATATATATATATATATATATATATATATATATATATATATATATATATATATTTGTTTATTTATAATTATTTACAATATATGAAAATGGACTCTTTAACTTTTCCAAGAGAATAAGAATAATAAAATAGATAATAATGATAATATCATAAAATTTATAGATTATTCATGAGTTAGTTTAATCCAGAATTAATTTACACAGTGAATACAAATGAAATCCTCTCATAAGATTGATTAGAGGGGAGAGGTAAAGCTAATCACAGAGGGGAGAGATGAGGATTAAGATTTAATCCAAATCTATATTCAGAGAGGAGAAGGAATTTATTAAAGGAAAAATAATTAAAAAAAAATGACTTCAATCCACAGATGATCAAGCTACAAACACAGAGAGATAGATTTATTTCCACGGAGAATAATGAATACAATTTATATTTTATTATCAGGCGTTTTCTGTTCACGGAGAAGTAAGACTGCTCATAAGGAGTTTAAAATCTACGATCAAATCTACATTTAGAGAGAGAGATTTATATTTCATTTTGCACAGAGAGATGTATACTTCTTTTTTTTTTTTTTTTTTTTTTATAGAGAGATTTATATTCCATTTTGCACAGAGAAATTTATTTCTTCACCCACAAAGAGATTTATTTCTTTACACAGAGAGATTTATTTAATTAAAATTCACAGAGAGATCTTATTCAACTCACAGAGAGATTTATTTAATCTAATAATCACAAAGAGATTTATTTAACTAAAATTCACAGAGAGGTCTTACTCAACTCACAGGGAGATTTAATAATTACAGAGGAATTTATTCCTCAGTTTTCAACTATTATTTCCAGAGAGAAGTAGATAACCAGACACAAAAATATTAATGGGACCAAATGAGAATATCATAGAGAATTATTCACAGCGAAGCTATTCCTCCATTTCAACTAATTTTCACAGAGAGGATATATAACCAGAGAATAGAAAAATATATATGGAATCAAATGAGAATATCATAGAGGATTATTCACAGTGAAATCTATTAAAAGGATGAGATTCAAATTTCTATTCGAAAAACCAGAGAGATGAATTAGAGGGAGGAAATAAAGATTGATCTAATCTAGTTCTCAGCAAGGAATTGAAACAAGATCCTCTTTTTTTTTCTTTTATTAATCTAACACTCAGCAAGGAATTGAAACAAATTAATCTAATTCTCATCAAGGAATTGAAACAAGATTGATCTAATCTAATTCGCAGCAAGAATAAGATGCATGATTCAAAATAAAATAAAACTAAATTAAAAGAACCTGGATACTTGCAATTGGTGTAGAATCCCTTATGAATCCTTCAATTAGCCTCCCTTGATCCTTCAAGCTTGAAAAAAAATCCTCCAAAGCAACCTTAGCTATTCTCCACAATGAAATATGACTACCAAAACAATTACTTGAGAGAAGAATTTCTTCATGGAATAACCAACTCCCTTTTTTGAAAACTTGCATATCATTTATAAGAAAAATCCCTCTATTCCACTATTTAGAAATTTTAATTAAAAAAGAGATTCTTTTCCAATATTGGACTCATGCAAATTGATTAAACTTAGTGGGGGAGTTACATGCAAGGAGGTGGAGATTCATCTAGAAGCTTCTTATTCTTCCTACAACATGTGCCAAAATTGGGAGTGAAAAATAAATAAAAATAATTATATTCTCCAAGTGTGTGTGTGTGTGTGTGTGTGTTTATTATTATTCTTTTATAACAATTATTCAATCATTTTAAATAGCTTAACCAAAAATATAGTAGAATTGCATTTAAATCAAAAGGTGATAAAGGAGGGTTGTGACAGTTATCTTGTGAGTGATTTAGGTCAAGTTTAAAGAATTTATGTATGTATGTATGCATGCATTCATGTACTCATGTACATATGTATATATTGATCTTATGATAATTATGTTCATCATTCATACAATGTATTTAATTTTATTTTTAGAAGTCTTGTAGATTTAATTTAGTTATAACTTTGTTTTCCGAAGAGGCTCAAATAGCTAATATATGGACTTATATGTTTTAGTATTTTTCTAAGATTTTAGGGTTTTTAATTGCAAAGTGCTTGTAGTTTTATCATTGTGAACTACACCAAGGCATTGAACTTTGGCTAACATTTATTAATTTTATAAAGTTTGATAATAGGTGTTCTAAATACATTGTCAAAAAGATAAGAAAACACTCACTAATGGGAGTTCTTAGTAGAGAACATTATTATTAAGTGAAAAGAGTTTTCATATATATTTGTGAGTGACTTCTAATTGTTGTATTCTATTTCATGAGAATTATGACATGGGCAAGTTGCTTGTTACATGGGGATTTTGACCTAGATTGAGCCAATGATTTAGATAATAGGCATTCAATGAATGATTATGTGTTTACTTTGTTTGGAGATGTTGTTAGCTATATGAGTAAGAAGAAAACCATAATTAATTTATTATGATAAAAGGAAATACATGGTTGATACACATACTTATGAAAAAGGTATTGCAGTTATAACGATTGTTTTTAGATATTAGCTTTGAGTACAAAATTGTTAGGATTGGATGCGGAAATTAGAGTCCTATCTATCTAGCATATTGATGTTAATTATCAGTTTGTGTGGGAGATGGTTGAGGGTGGTAGAGTCATGACATAGATGGTTGACAATTTAGATGATATTGTAAATTCTCTCATTAATCTAGTAAGGATGAATACTTTTTTTGTGTGTGTAGAGAGGCTATATGCCTTACCTTTTCTAACATTGAATTCAATTTATATTTTTTGTAATGTCATCACAATGTAAATATCAAGTGAGATAATGATAATATTGATGTGATCCTCACTTGAAATCCTATTTATTATGTTGTTTTCTCCGTGTGCCTTCTAAAGAGTATTATTTATATCTAAAACTTTAAAATTTCAATACTATAAATAGTCAAAAACTCCATATAAAGTGAGAAAATGAGCTCCAAAGTTTTATAGTATGGCAATTACCAAAAATAGAAAGTGTAAGAGGTGGACTTGAGATATTATTGTATTGGTATTGAATAAGGAATTCATAATAAAAATTTAATAAAGAGACAAGGGTGGAGCAACTTACCATAATGGGTAGGAACCATGGTAGTTTGCATCTTTATCATTGAGTGCTAGTCTTGGGGTGGTGCCTACTAGGATTTATGGAATAAAAAATGTTGTCATTAGTTGGTTTTTATTTGATCATATGTGCCAATGCATAGTGGGGTGTGGGTTTTCTACGTGTGGACCATGCATTTTGTGGTTAGTAATTTATAGAAATCGCTTGGTATTTTTCTATTTCTTTTGATTTATATATTGAATGTATGAGATAAGGGTATGTAGTGTTGTATAGGTGAAGTATATTTAAGTAATCAGAATTCTATATTAAACTGAAAAAAAATTAGTGGATTGTGTTGATGTAATCTCTCTTAAGATTAATACAAGCTCAATATCTCTTTGGTGGAGGATTTTTTTCTTGAAAGGACGTCTTTGTAAATTTAGTTCTCATATGGTTTGCATATTTATGTTTTCTTTTCCATTTTATAAATATTATATAATTTATGATGTATTTGATCAAATTTAAAGCCTCATTGGTTAATATTACTATTGTATTCAATTATAATTTGAGAACAATTCATATAGTTTATTATAATATGCCTCAATCTTGGGATTATAAAATATTCAATTATAGTTTGATGATAATTCATAGAGATATCTTATTATGTGTCTCAACATTTGAGATTATCAATGGTGTGAAATTAGTCTCATGTAATAAGAATCTTTTTCATATATTAAGTAATGGTAGATGGGCTTATTATCTTATAAAAATATTAATATAATTAGAGGTCAAAGCATCATAAGAGAAAATTTATAATATATGTGTAGGGGAAGAAACCACATTATGATTAATTTAGTGATGTTTTTAATTATAAGCAATAAATAGTTAAGTAGACATAACTTTATATTGAATGTAAAATGATGAAAGATGTAAGAGGTTACAAAAATGTTTAGTTCTTTTGTTATAATAGAGTTTTGTAATGTACTTATGATCAAATTGACAAGTATAAAACTATACTTGATTTTGTTAGATTATTGAAATCCTTCTCTATGATATGGAGAATATTGAAGACTCATTTTCTATCATAATTTTATTTAAGAAGTGAATTTGTCCTTTGTTAAGTCCTATGTTGATGACCATTCTTCTTCAATAATTCTTAATTTTGAACATAATGTGGTGCTAAGAAGTTTCTTTAAGGATTTTCTATAAGAGAGGTGAAATATGAAAATTCATCGGTTTATAGTCAAACCTCATTTTTTATTTCACAAGGGTGGAAGACATTAAAGATACACAATGTACATTTTTTGATATAGTTTTCAAGTCACCTAAAGTACTCATATGAACCAAAAATTCTCTACAACACTAAATAAATTCTACAAGAAATAAGAAAAATAAAATTCTATAATGTTAATACTAATACAATGCAAATTTACATAGAGTACTTTTGTATACAAAGGAAAGAGTGAAGAAAGAACATAGCTTAGATAAGTTATGATGATCATCGAATCTATAAATCTACAACTAGGCTTGTACTTGTTAGACTATTGTAATCCTACTATAATTTGGGGACTCTGTGGGACTTGATTGCACATGTGATTCATCTATAATACTTATATGTGACACACTTTCATCCTTTGTTAGATTTTCCTACATTGATAAGTTATTTTTTTAATATATTTTTGTTTCTAAACGCATTTTGGTGTGAATAGGTTTCATGTTTAGTAAATTTTCATAAGAGAAGTGAAATATGAAACTTTTTTGGCTCCTATTAAACTTCTTGTCAATTTCATAGAATTATAAGACCCAAAAATATGATACGAAATACCTTAGTATATCATATTTGATTTGATATCTAGATTTAAAAATTCTATGATATTTGAGATTGTTCCTTTGGATACAAAATCCCAGGCACACAAGATGAGTAACAATAAAATTTTTTAAAGGGTTTGTCTAGAAACAGTACAAAAATAATTTAGAATTTGAGGATAAAATTGCTTACATAATTTAGTCTAAGGATAAGATCAAACTTAAAATCCAATCTGAAATATAAAAGTAAATTGAATAATATTTAACTTAAATCACTAAATACTCAAATACATATATGAAGTAATATTTTCAAATCTATGTCAATGTATACACAAAATTAGTCTAATCACATACTAAAATAATATTCAAAACAATACTAAAATAAACATACACGCACACACACACACATGAACACACATGATTCTAAAAGGAAGAACACATATAAATTGTAATGTCTGCCTGTAACATCATAAAAAGGTTAATATGATTAGTCAAGCAAATCAAACCATTTTAAAAATATTATCAAGAAATATTTGAAATGAAATCATAATAAGATATAAACAACATAAAATAAAGTATACTCATGAAGCTCCCATTGCAAATAACTCTTCCTTGTCCTCCTCGTCTCCACAAAATTTGCTAGCTCCAAAGTTTGACTAATGGAGAGTGGGAGAGAGATGGGGTGAATGTGGAATGCTCTCAACTAGCATAACACCATATTGTGGATGAGTGTATATGGATGAAATATGGATACGGCTTTTGAAATCAAAATGACATTATGATAATGTAATGATGAGTAGATAAAAGGCCAGCATAAGGATGTATGAAAAGTGGATGATTTGATAAGAGATAAGGGCTCAATTTATAGGGTTTGAGGCTTGGAAACTGATGGTCAAGATCAAAAGTGGGATGAAGGGCTCAGATTGAAAGGGAATGTGGTCCCATATCTGAAGGTCTAGTCTTGTGACAAGTGTCACAAGGGGAAGAGGGGGAAAGGATAAGTATGGTCCCATATGTGTGAGCACATATTGGGAAGAATAAATATCCTAGGGAAAAGGAGAAGATGTGCTCACAAATGTGTGAGCAACCTTGGGAAGAACAAATATCCTAGGGAAAAGGGGAAGATGTTCTCACACATGTGTGAGCAACCTTGGGAAGTCCAAAGAATTGACAAGTGAAATACTTGTGGAAAAGGGTAGGGACTAGGAAAAGAGAGCTTATGACATTCATGCCAAAAGGGGAAAATGTAGGGTGGCTCTATGGGGAAAAGTGATTCTCACACATGTGTGAGGGCCCCTTGGTCAAAGATGATATGGAGATGTTGAAGTGACTTGTGCATGCAAGTCCTTCAAGAGGGGTTCACATGTGGGTTTTGGGTAGATGTGCAATATTTTTAATTTGAATAAATACTAATAGGGATTTGGCCTTGGGTTAATTAGTTTAATGGGGGGATTAAGATGTGGGTTTGTAGGAATTACAAAATTAGCTTAATTAATTTTGGACTAATTTAGCTAATTAGGATTAGGAATAAGATTGTAAATTCCTTAAAGGTGAGCTTGATTTATTGAAATAAATCATCTTTAGGATAAATGAGACATGCACAATTAATTAATAGATTAATTATATATGTGGAAGGGAAAAATCAATTAAATCTAAGTTAATTAATTTATGGGTAATAATAGGTTAATATGATTAATTAAATTAATCATAAGGGTAATTAATCAAATATTGATTTAATCAATTTTATGTGTCTACACCACCAAAATACCCTAGAGAAATACAACCAACTAACATACAACTAGAGATAATAAATTTTTTTTAAGCATCTATTAACACAACACATTAAATTATCATTACTCAAGAGCATTATTTAACATCTACAAGATTACATAATATCATAATTACGCAAGCGGAACACGATACAATATTTACCATTCCCTAGGATACTTCAATGCCATCACATAAAATACTCTAACACATAAACACATCTCCATCCATGATACCATTTTACATTCTTTACATTCATTTCCTAATCAATTGCTTTCCTTCTTAACATGAGAATCATTATTCAACAAATGCACATCCTATCATATCCCCATTATCCATTTGATTCATTTTAAAACACCAAATCAAATGTTCCCAATCCCTTTCCAAACCATATAATATATCAAGTCATCATGAATTCTTTGTTAGGCATCCTCTAATGCAAACTAGTTCACTATCTTAAGTATAACAACACATCCTACAAGCTTCTCATTCCTTTCCATATTTTAGAGATATCCATGAACCAAGAATAACATCATTTCTATTAAAACATTCATATAATGCTAACATGCACATCACTCAAGCATATGGTTTCTTCCAATCTAGAATTTCATACATAATGAATATCCAATTACAACATAGTCATTTTCAATTATTTCAACAACCATATTCTATTACCATAAATTTTGGTCCCAATCATGTGATTACAAATTACAAATACTTATTCTTTGTTTACAATTATGCCTTCCTTATGACACAAGATACATAATCTCAATTTCTAGTACATAAAATATACTCCAAGAATCCATCTACAAAAAGAGAAGATATGAATCTGCATCCGTGCATAAGAGCATCCAACGAGAGCATCCCAATGGAAGAAGGCATCAAGCCACCCAACCATGTGGAACCATAAGGAACCACCCTCTGTGCTAGGAGATGACACAAGATCCCACTCACACTCTAGATCTAGACTGACACCTAACTACCAAAGAGATAAAACAACTTCAAGACCACAATCATGATATAATTCACCATATAGGACATCCAGAGGCACCACAATACAAGCATAAGGAACTAGGATCAACATGTAGGGGAGAGTGTCATCACATTCTATCAGAGGATATCCTAGAAGTCAGTCCTGACATCTGTGATACATATGTGGAACTATCTCAACCTTTGAGGAAATCAAGGGAGTTCAGTTTATCTGGTTACCAGATCTACCACCTCACTTTGGTCTCCAATCCATGAGATGGGTACCCCAAAACACTTTACTTATCTTTCTTAAATGAGTTACTACTACCCAACCCACCTAAGATTAATTATTATTTTATCACTTGTAATTACAACAAAAACCTCCAATGAGCTATCTAGATGGTCTAGACCTCAGCTCCATTACTCAAGAATCCTAACAATCCATTCCTCATGACCTCGGCAGACTCATGGAGACCCACTCCCCCTAATCATGCACCTAGGCCTTAACAACTCATGCAACCAAGCAAAAGGACTCACAACTAAAATCTGGATAACCAAGATCTCCATAACATACAGTACCAATGATACACATAAGCCTTAATGCCAATATCATGCAATAAACAAGAGCCCTGATAATACATTCCTCTACAACAAGGCTTATCAACTTGTTGGAGAAATAATATTAATAAATAATAAATAAAAAAATATCATTGGTGTTGGAAAATCTCAATAACATCCATAAAAAGCCTCCTGTAAAATCACAGAATCAGAAAAATCAATCGGAAAGACCCAAAATGGCAAAATCACCTAGACTAGACAGTTTCGCGCATATGTAGAATAGATTAGTGCATTTGAAGAGATTTTTAGTGCATCTATTAAATAAATTATCACATTTGTTAAATGTTTTAGCGCATATGTTAAAAAGAATCGCGCATACATTAAAAGCTTTAGCGTATTTGTTTTTGTGCATTTGTTACCCAGTTTTGCACATTTGTTAAAACTCACAAAAATAGAAAGATAAACTTACAGCAACAAAATAAAATCAAGGGGTAGTGATAAGACTCAAAAATACATTCAATAAAGTTGCCCAGACCAAAGAAGAAGAATGAAACAATCAAAACATTAAGCCATTAAAACTATAATAAAAGATTTCACGAGATAAACAACATGGCATCTGGGAAGACATAACTCAGAAGGAGACACAGTTACACCCGACAACCAACATACATAAAATAAATTCCAAGAGAAAACCAAATCTCCAAATCCTAAGCAATAATTAAAATACATGAAATTCAACAATCCCAGACTCAAACTCATAGAGCCAGTCACGCCAAGAATAAAAATCTCAAACAATAATTTTCTTCCCCAACTATCATAAATTAACAATAAAAACTATACAAATAAATTATTTCTTCCCAAATTTTCCAAGAATAGACACGACGTAGAACATCTTTTCAAATTGAAAATGTAAGAGAAAGAATCCTCTGACTAGTAAATGCTTAATGAAAAATTGATGAAGAAAGAATCCAATGAGCTCAAGAAACCCAAACTCCTGCAAGCAATCCAAAATCCAATTCCAGAAAATCCAAGCATCAATAATGTAAAATTTGCTTCCGGAAAGCCAACCCAGCAGAATGCACAGGAAATCTAATAAATAGAAAATCAAGGGCAAACTATAGGTAAATGTCAGCTAATCAAGATATTGCATAAAAATATATTTCTTGCCAACCATTACCAAACACCAAGGTAAGAATAATAAAATACTATTTAATCAACTTACCCCAAAATCACAACCAATAGTATGATAGGGTAGGTAGAAAGAATACATTAATTAACCCAATAGGATAGAAGGGTAAATAATATAAGCAACCAAAGGTAAATTAAACCATGGGCACAATTAAATATAAAAGCCCATTAATAAAATAACCAAGGGTGTATAAGCAAGTACCCAAATTAATAAATAATAAATATCCAATAATCGTAAATTAATAAATAAATAATTAATAATATAAAATATCTTATTAAATATAAATCCCACTATTAATCTCTTATTAATATTAAATATTGTTTTTTTTAATAAAAGTGGAGAATCCACTAAAACTTATATATTACTCATAAAAATGTTTACATCGGGTTCAAAAAAGGCATACTGGCGGGAAAGAACCCACAAGAAAACCTCTGGTTGTAGCCTTCAAAAATAAAAACTAGATACTACCCTTACATCATTTGTTACTGCCCAGTCAAATCACCCAACCCCCTACCTCTAAAAATTATACAAGGGTCCCATAGGACATTTACAAAAAACTAGATTGCCGCCAAATGAAGGGTTGAACAAAATGCCATCAAAATTACATGAAGGACCACCAAGGAGATAATAGTGATGTAGTAGCTCCTGCCAAAACCATATTGAAACACTCGAGCATAACAGTAGCCAAAGAACCTCCAAATCTGCATAAAAAAAACCATACCACCAACTCCAAAAAATAGTCAGATATACAAAAACCAAGAACTAGTGCTCTCCTTCAGAGGATCATGGGCTGAGACTGGAAGAGGAATAACCCTTAGTGGAATTGCCAAACAGGCAGGAGCATAGAACAAAAAGCCCAAAGTGATCAACGAGTGCAAAGCCTCAAAAATGACCCAATCTTTATCCACATACTAATTAGGAGCCAGATACAGCAAAAAATCCATAGAAGTCCTTGTATCTTCCATGGTATCACATATCAACCCCATTCTTAATTCATGCAATAATTGACCAAACCAACCATTAACCATGAGCTCATGGCAAGGAAGAAACCCACCATAATAAAAGGACCCCACATCAAAATGATAATCAGCCAAAGCAGAAGAAAATAAGTCCCAATTACATATTATCAAAAAAATGAACGTGGAAACCAAGAGGCAAACCAAATCATCATCAAGTAAAACATCATAATAGATTGTAACAAACTGAGATAGAAGCTTAACATAAGAAATATGAGGGCAAATTTCCAACCATCGACACCCCAGAAGTCTACGGAATTCAAAATCTACCGCAGGAGAAAACAAATTAAAGACCTTACCAAGCTTGACAGAATTATCCACATTCTCTTCCTCCAATATCCCAGCTTCTAGAAACACTCTATATGTCCCGGCGGTTAGAGAAGACAACATTTGCAGGAGGAAGAGCTCAAGAAAAAACCACATAAGCACAAAACATAAAATGTTGCTTAACTCATAATAACACGATAACACATGAAAATATAAATGCAAAATCCACCCTTAACTTACCATAATGATGAGAAAAGAAATGCAAAATATCGATTTCAAACTTCCATGATTTAAACATTTCACACGGGTTAACAACCCTGAAACTGACAACCATAAATGAAAATCCAGAAGGAGAGGATGCCACCCCCAAACAATGATCATCACATAAAACCAAATCTGCCATGGCCGAAAGACTCACACAAGGCGGCTAGTGATGCAGTACCAAACTTTAACAAATAATAATAACCCAGGATCATACTACAAATTTAAAAAGTTACAAGCATGCCACAACCCATGAAGGACCAAAAATAAAAATGTTCAAACACACGCATGCCGCCACCCTTGAAAATATCATGAACATCCACATCCTCACCCTATAAATGGCATTATAAATGACTGATACATAGAGTAGAAATATGGTTTCTACATCAGATAAAAGGCACATACAAAGTCATCCATAAAGTGAAAAAGAGGATGAACCTAACCAATCAAGGAAGGCAGACAACCTTTTAACCAGAGACAAGACATCCCATTACCTTCCACATGACCTTGAGGAATAACCCTTACCTCAATGGTATTTAAATTGATCATCAGAAAAATTTGCAACATTCGGCAAACACTGCAATTTACCTGCTCACCTTACCTCATGGGATATGTACACCATCATCTCAAGAGATAATGGAAGCAAATAAGCCCAAATCAAATACCTTAATACCCTTAGATTAGATCAAATACCTGATAAGAATATCTTGAGGAATGTCACTTGCCTCCACGATCTTAAAATGAGCACTGGAGTCAACTGCAATATTAACCAAAAAATCTGCAAGCTTATTCAGTTCTCTATAACAATCAGATATCGAAAATGTATCAAAGAATGACAACTTCTCCAAAATATGATCTAATATGTACTGCAAATGACAACAATTTCTCTTACTGCTCAAAACACTCTAAATAATGACCATAGAATCTCCCTAAATTAATAGGTTTTTAATCCCTAAAGAGATAGCCAAATCAATCCCTAGGGACAAAGCTTGGCACTCAGCAAAATTGTTTGATTGGGAACCAAGGGCATGACACTGAGCTACTATTAAGACTGCCTTGTGGTCAAAAATAGCCATACCAGCCCCAGCCAGCCCCGGGTTACCCCTAGAAGCTC
Source organism: Cryptomeria japonica (assembly GCF_030272615.1). Lineage (NCBI taxonomy): Eukaryota > Viridiplantae > Streptophyta > Pinopsida > Cupressales > Cupressaceae > Cryptomeria > Cryptomeria japonica. The sequence continues at coordinate 540,150,456 of NC_081408.1, forward strand.
CATCAAAATGGAGCTTGAAATGGCCCAGAGGAGGAGGACCCATCTAGCAGCAAGTCTCTTATTAATAGTGTTGGCATTTTTTATGTTTATGTTGTGATTGTCATTGATGGACACACACTTGCATTGAGATCCCCTTTATATGTATGAGCTAGAGCTCAACCGGTATCTATTCCAACCGATATGTTGTATTCTAGTCTTTAGACTATTGGTGATTTTGCAGAATGTGTTTCCCAGTTTGAAGCGGCATGTTGAACCCAAGTAGTTCGTAGATCTCAAGTGGTACGAGGGAGCAAAGTGGCATAACACATTCTTACCAGTCTTCACTTTTGTCAAAATTGGCAACCGGTATTTTGTATGAACCGGTAATACTCTGTGATGAGTTGCCAACCAGCATTTTGTGATGAGTTACCAATCCATCGATTGTTTGACGGTGCCAACACACTGACGGTGCTTCTTGTGTCGTGTTACTGAGTATGTCCAGATTTATTGAACCTAGGAAATTGTAATGTAATCCTATTGGACCGACATGAAATCAAATTCCTTTAAAAGGACATCATGTCTAGGGTTTTTAGATTGTTGCTGAAAGGGTTTATGTTGTGCTAGGGTTTAAGGTGGTTGATGAGTTGTTGTAAGAGCGATCTTATCTGAGAAGATCAAGTTGTAACTAAGTGAGAGACAAAGAAGACTGAAGTAATGCTGGAATGCATTAACTGTGAGCTATACTAGATCTAACCAAGCAGTCTGTGCTATTAGATAGATCAAACACTTGTTGATTACTCACATCTTTGACAAGTTTATAGCCCTTAATTGGGTAGGCCCAAAAGCCTTTTGTAAAATCCTCTAACAAGGTGGTTCACCTCTGTGAATCTAAAATCCTCTAGCAAGGTAGTCTTTAATCGGACTTACCTCCTAATAGAGATTGAGATTCCTAACATGATCTGTTCTGGTGAAGAACATTGTAAGACCTTAACCGGTTTGGTCTCTATTCTGCAGATAGTGACTTATGAGTTCCATCTCACCGTGGTTTTTCCCATTTGGGTTTCCACATCAAATATCTTGTGTTATGGTTGTATTGCTTTTGTGGGTGAATGCTTTATTTGCATTTTGGTTTGCATGTGTGATAACCGGTCTGTCTGTTAAACTGTTTTACCGGTTTGTCTTCAGACTATTTAAGTGTTTTAGTATAGAGATTTTTGGCATTGTAATTCACCCCCCCCCTCTTAGTATTCATCAATTGGTATCAAAGCCAACCTTTCTATAAGTTTAACCACTTGGAAAGAGATATGGGGGAATACACCTTGAGGGAACTTACTCAACGGCTCACTCAGTTTGAGCAAGCCTATGATGATCTTATGGTCAAATACAAGGCATCTCAAGCAAAAAGGAGAGAACATGCAGAAAAGTTGATGGAGCTATCTGAAAATAGTTCTGCAGATGAAGTAGATATGGAAGCCATGATAGCAGAAGTAAATAAGTTGAATGAATCAAACTCCAACCTAAGAAAGGAGATGGAAGGACTGACTATCCGGTTTAGTCAAGAGCTTGAGAACAGGAGGAAAGCTGAAGATCTGGTGAAGGACAGAGATCATGAGATCTCCAAGTTGAAACAAGAGATTAGTGCACTGACTGCTCGCCTTCATGAGAGCATAATGGAAAAAGGAGTACAAGATGAACTAAACATAGCCATCTCTGAAAATGCAAGCCTAATGGAGACAAATACTGCTATTTCCAAAGAACTCTCTGAGTCAAAGGAAATACTTGTTAAGTTCAGCAAAAGTACTATCAAGCTAGAGCAAAAGCTTGAGTCATCTAGACCAGTAAAGAATACCAATGGACTTGGTTTCTCTGGACATGAGGAAGGAGAATCCTTGGGAACAAATGCTAAAGCATCAAAGAAGCAACCGACATTCAAAGGAAAAGGTAAGCAAAAATTCAAATCTGTTTGCTTTAACTGTCTTAAAGAAGAACACACTGCCAATGTATGTAGGAGCAAAGCCTACAATAATTTTCCTTACTTTATTAACAATGTACCTAGATCCAATAAGTTCAACGGTCATTGTTATGCATGCAACAAGTTTGGGCATAGAGCATCTAAATGCAGGTCTGTCATGAACAACACCGGAAGATATCCTCAGAGGACCCAAGGAGTTGGTCCTGAACCTTTTGTGAACCAAAACCACAATCGGTTTAATGTCTTCAATCATCAGTCAAGAAGCGGCGGCCATCAAGCGGCAACCAGATGGAGAGCAAACTGTTGGATTTGGCATGGTCATGGTCACACTGCTACAACATGTAGAAGGAAGAATGGAAACATGAACAATGGACCTTAGAGAGCACCTAGATTGGTTTGCTACCACTGCAACAAACCGGGTCACATTGCAAGATTCTGCAGAAGCAGGAAGAGTATATCTGATGATATAATGGTCACTCAGGAAGGAGAATTGAAACAGTTCAAGTGGACATGAACAAAACCTGGAGGAAGAAACCAACAATGTTGGAAGAGGAACTGGTTTCTGCACCTAGTGTGGAAATATCAGAACCGGCAAACTAAGCTTCAAAAGGCTTAGGGGGAGCAAATGGTGAAATATTTTGAACCCCTGGTTACACTGGTAAAAGACCTTAATCGGTATGTGATACCTGTCACTTGGCAGAAGACCAGAAATGGTAAAAAGGCAAATTAGGGTTTATGCCCTAATAGAGGAGCATTAATGGCAGTAGGTGAGAGACATGTATAAAAGCATATTTCAAATCATTTCTCACTATCTGTTTTCAAGCGAAGAAAAGATTTTCAAAGTGCAGAGCGAAGAAAAGGTGATTTGAGCTGAGATTTCAAGAAATTGACAAGTCTTGAAGGAGATTCAAATTTAGTTTGCAAACGGTCAAGAGGAGAACACAAAGCGGTGATTTGGCAACCGATGGAGTGTGGAGTGAAGGAGAATCAGAAAGCCCTAATCTCGCATTTTAAAGGTATTCTTCGAGTTCTTAAAATATTCTACAATGGCTTCCGCATCTCATACCAGTTCTAGTACATCCATTGAGTCTGAAAGTTTCATTCAAAGGAAGTCAAAGTATAATGCCCTATCACAAGTTCTGGCTAGAGTGATAGTGGAAGAGGGAATTTCTAACTATATTGATTGCAAGATTGAAGAACTAGGGTCTCTAGCCATCCATTCTCAACTAGGTCTGTTTTGTGGAAAGGACAAGAAAATCAAACCGGAATATAGTATCTTAGAGAAGAATAAACTCCATAATGCAGTATATTTTCTGGAAGACTTTATGGAGGATCATATTAGGATCATTTTGAGTAGAGTCCATGGTGACAAGATGTACTTGGAGAGGATGCATGATATAACACCTCAGGCAATTCATGTAGTCACCAGTTTCTGCAACACAGGGGAAGTGCCAACCCTAAGAATGGTAAGCAAAACTGAAATGGCCAAGCTCACCGGTTCAACAAGCGATTCATGAGGCATGACAGTCAACTCTATCAAGGATGATCTTGTCAAGTATGCCTGCATGGTGATAGGCTATAGAACATTCTCTGCTAGCAGAATTAACTCTATATCTGCTGCAGCGGTAAATGCCACTTACCAGATGATTAAAGAGGATGCATCATTTGACCTATGCACCGGTATGCAAAGGCAACTCTTGTCTAATCTGAAGTCAATCAAACAGGATAATGCATTGAGATTCAAGTTCGGACAACTATTGGTTGGGTTGTTCTTCTATTTCCAAGGCTACTTTCCTGGAGTAGGAGATGTCCAGTGGTCTCTTGATCAACCGATAACCAAGCAGATGAAGGAAAGCATTCAAGCTATCGGAACCGGTTACCTTGATGTGCTGAACAAATATTTTGATGAGTTCAGACAGAAGATGAGCCAAAGGATGAGGATCTCAGGTGATATTGTTAAGAAATATGAAGATGACATTTGTTTCACCATCCAGGTGGACAAATGCTTGATGGAGGCTGTTGAGCCTAGAATGGAAGAAGTGGAGCCAATGGGCTATGAGGTGATGTAGGATATGCTGGAAGGGTATGCCTCGACCCTTATTGCCTCACCTCTTGATCCCAAGGCAAAGAGGACCGGAACCTATCTGGAAATGATTGCACTGGTCGAGGAACCCTCTGTTAAGAAAGGAAAAGAACCAGCAGCAAAGAAAGCAAAGGCAGTGCCTACAACATCGGCATCGGCTACTACTGCAACTCCAAGAGTGACCTAGCGGTCACCTACAAAGAAGAAACCAGAAGTGGCACCGACAAAAGTCTTTGAAAGAAAAAGAAAGACTAAGTCAAATGAATCGGACTCTGAAGAGACTGAGTCTGATGAAATGCCAAAGAAGGCCAGATAGACAAAGAAGATGAAGAAGAATGAACCGGCAGCATCTGCACTAGTAAATATCGATATCTCCTCATATAAACCTTTGACACATTGTCAAAGAACAATAAAGAATATTAGGAGAAAATTACTTCATGATTTAGTAGATTAGTATGATGATTTTAGTGATGAGGAGAAAGAATGAGTACTACAAGAAATTATTATTTATTTGTGTAAGAATGACCGATCGCCATCAAAGATTAAATCTCAGACACTGGATTCATTATATAAGGCATTAGATAATAAATGGCACATTTCCATAGAAAAAGAACAGGAGATTAGGGAGAAAGTCTTTGCACAGTACTTTCCTGACCTCTCAAACTCAGAATTATTTGATGTTTTGGACCAAAATAAAGGACTCTTCTTCACAAGGAGAAGAAGACTCTAGCTGTTAGAGGGAAGAATTGATGATGTTGAAAAAGAAACTCACCAGCATATGAATCATGCTATTCAAGCTCACAAAGCACGTATGGCCAACCTGCAAGCAGAAAAAGAACCGGTCATATCCAAACCGGATGAAGTTTTTGATGAAGAAGGAAACCCGGTTGAAGAACCAATCGACACTATTGATGGCGATGCCCTGGACGTAGAAGATGTCACTCAAGACATACCTTCTGAGGGAACAGAACAGGGGCAACAGGCCAAACAAGGCAATGAGCAAGCCAAGGATAGACAGGAAGCGGCTAAGGAACAGGGATGAAGATGAGAAAAAGCAGAAAAAGGACGAGAAGAGAAAAGAGGAAGAGGAGAAAAGAAAAGATGAAGAGAAAAAGAAGCAAGAAGATGAGAGGAAAAAGGAAGAAGAGGATAAGGAAGAAAAGAAGAAGAAGGAAGAGGAGGATAAAGAAAAAGAAAAGCAGAAGGAAGAAGAAAAGAAGAAGAAGGAAGAGGAAGAGAAAGAAGAGGAGAAGAGGAAGGAAGCTGAGAGGAAAAAGAAAGAAGAGGAAGACAAGGAACAAGAAAAGAAGAAGGAAGCAGAGAAAAAGAAGAAGGAAGAAACAGACAAGGCAGCAAAAGTGATGAAGAGCACATAGATGGAGACTCCGAAGGCAACCAGGAGTCAAGCCAAAGCGGCTGATATCTCTAGTCCTATCGATCTCTAGTCTGCAAGTGAATCGGAGCTAATGCAGAGAATCAAGGTTGCTCAAGAGTGCCTTGAAATCATTTGAAGGAAAAAGGAGCAAGATATAATTCAAGCGGCTGTAGACACCCTTACCGGTTTGATCCCCGGTACCAATCTTCCCCACACTGAATCATCACTAGCACAACTTAAGCTACTATGTACTGTAGTGGATGATCAGGTGCAGAGCCAGGAAGAAGAAGCTGAGGCAAATGTCAAGAAAGAGCATCAAAAGGCTCTTAACATTGCTCTGGTGAAGAAGTTGAATGAACTCCGATCTGAACTGCTAAGAGACCAAAAGGATATAAGGGACACTTTGGATGAGGGAAACCTGCTACTAAGCAAAATCTGTCAACCCCATCTATTCTACGATGATGTGCTAGCCCAGAAGCAAAAGCTTCAAATGGACTTACAGTCTTACTTAAGCACATTTAAGCCACCTTATGATTCCTTTGCAACTTATGGGCAAACAGTTCACCAATTTCAGATCCAGTCAGCCAAAATGGAGCAAGAAATCAGTACGCAGTCTAGAGATTTGTAGGAGCTACAACTAGTTTTACTTCCACGTCTGCAAATTCTTCAAAAGTGTTATCTGAACCTAGATGCCTTGACAATTACGCAAGAGATGAGCACAGTTGATGCCATGGAAGAATAGGTATCCTAGATACAAACAGAGAAAGAAGTGGCCACCTCCCTACTTGAGTCCTGGTCTCTATCCATGAAACAATTTTTGCAGGATTATAAATCTATTTTTGACAAGTATTATTCCTTGTTGTCATAAACTTTTATTATTTTTATATCAAATGGAAACAGGGTTGTTCTGTGGTACTTTGTCATTGTTGGCAAAGGGGGAGAAGTACTCTATCTATTTTGGAGAAGAATAGGGAGAAGTATCTAGTTTTAAAATTTTTCTATATGCTTTGATATGTGCTATATGTTGTGATAGCTCAATGTTTATGCTCTATATGAAAAATTGCTATACATTGTATTGATTAAGGGATAGTGTATATGCTTAGGGGGAGCAATTTTGCTAATGGCAGTTTTTTTGTAAAACACTTAGATGTCAAAATTTTATTTTCCTAAGTGTTGCCATCAATGCCAAAGGGGGAGATTGTTGGCATTTTTGATGTTTATGTTGTGATTGTCATTGATGGACACACACTTGCATTGAGATCCCCTTTATATGTATGAGCTAGAGCTCAACCGGTATCTGTTCCAACCGATATGTTGTATTCTAGTCTTTAGACTATTGGTGATTTTGCAGAATGTGTTTCCCAGTCTGAAGCAGCATGTCGACCCCAAGCAGTTCGTAGATCTCAAGTGGTATGAGGGAGAAAAGCGGCATAACACATTCTTACCAGTCTTCACTTTTGTCAAAACCGGCAACCGGTATTTTGTATGAACCAGTAATACTTTGTGATGAGTTACCAACTGGCATTTTGTGATGAGTTACCAATCCACCGATTGTTTGATGGTGCCGACACACTGACGGTGCTTCTTGTGTCGTGTTACTGAGTATGTCCAGATTCATTGAACCTAGGAAATTGTAATGTAATCCTATTGGACCAACATGAAATCAGATTCCTTTAAAAGGACATCATGTCTAGGGTTTTTAGGTTGTTGCTGAAAGGGTTTATGTTGTGCTAGGGTTTAAGGTGGTTGATGAGTTGTTGTAAGAGCGATCTTATATGAGAAGATCAAGTTGTAACTAAGTGAGAGACAAAGAAGACTGAAGTAATGCTGGAATGCATTAACTGTGAGCTATACTGGATCTAACCAAGCAGTCTGTGCTATTAGATAGATCAAACACTTGTTGATTACTCACATATTTGACAAGTCTATAGCCCTTAACCGGGTAGGCTCAAAAGCCTTTTGTAAAATCCTCTAACAAGGTGGTTCACCTCTGTGAATCTAAAATCCTCTAGCAAGGTAGTCTTTAATCAGACTTATCTCCTAACAGAGATTGAGATTCCTAACAGGATTTGTTCTGGTGAAGAACATTGTAAGACCTTAACCGGTCTGACCTTAACCAGTCTGGTCTCTATTCTACAGATAGTGACTTGTGAGTTCCATCTCACCATGGTTTTTCCGATTTGGGTTTCCACGTCAAATATCTTGTGTTATGGTTGTATTGCTTTTGTGGGTGAATGCTTTATTTACATTTTGGTTTGCATGTGTGATAACCGGTCTGTCTGTTAAACTGTTTTCCTGGTTTGTCTTCAGACTGTTTAAGTGTTTTAGTACAGAGATTTTTGGCATACTAATTCACCCCCCCCCCTCTTAGTATTCATCAAATAGTAATAAGACCTTTTGCGATAGACCCATGAGAAGGGATGGCAGAAAGAGAATTCCAAGTCCTTGTAATCCTACCATCCCAATGAGAGAAGGATGTCAAATTCTCCAAATTCTTATGAATGTATGATAGAGCCACCTTCGAGATAGAATCCTCAATCTTGATTAAAATGTCAGAGAGTAAAGTTGATTGCTTTCTAAAAATCCTATTATTTCTCTCTAACCATATGTTCCAAATGATAATCGAAGGAGAGATGAGCTAGAGACAAGCATAAAAAAATGAGGGAAACAAGATAGGCCAGGCTCTAAAGTGGGAGAGAAGGTCATTGCCAATAACAAAGTACAGTCCTAGTTTCTCAAACAACCATTGGCAAAATTCAAAAGCAAAATCACAGTGAAGAAACAGGTGAGAGGAAGATTCCATATTCTTATTACACAAAACACAAGGGAAAACAACAGTCAATCCCATCCTATCCAATCTCATCCCTGTAAGAACCCTGTCTTGTACAACAAGCCAAGCAAATGCACCCACCTTAGGAAGGCAAGCTGAATGCCAAAACAATTTAAGGGCCAGGAAGAAAAGTCCTTAGCCGGCATAAGGGAATTATATCCATCTTTCATAGAGTATTTGCCTGATACACTCTTAGTCCAAATAAGCTCATCGTCCCTCTCAGATAAGATGACAACTCTATTCTTAAGGACATTACAAAATTCTACTTTCAAACTAAGGTCAACATTCAGACAATCAATTGATTTTCATTTAGCCAACTTCACATGACCACTTTGTACAATATCAACATAATCAGACAAAAAAAATCCCCATCTAACAGAAAGGATTGACTTCAATGGGGTCCAATCCCTAATGGAGTCCAAAGGACAATAACCATTCCGAGCATCATCCCAAAATCTATCTTTGCTACCATTATGCACAACCCAAGAAAGATGAGGTAACAAGACACTTCTACATTTAACCAAAAAATTCCAAATAGCCGACCCATGAGGCAAACTCGAAGCACGGAAAACACACTCTCTTGCCCCATTATTAAAATACTTAGCAAACATAATCTTAGCCCAGAGGGAATCTGGTTTATCATACAATTTCCAAACTAGCTTAGCCCCCAAGGCTAGATTCTGATTCTCCAAGCTTCTAATCCTTGACCCACCAAGTTCTTTTGGAAGACATACTTTATCCCAGGCTAGCAAGGGGATCCTTATTTCCCATCCCTACAATTATTCCAATTATTAATATTAAATATTAATAACAACTATTTATCTAAATTATTATTATAAACTATGTAAATCCATTAAATTAATTTAACATTATTAAACTATATAAATTAATTAATTAATTAATAATTAAATCAATCAATAATCATAACACTACAAACCAATTCAACATAGGATAACTCAAGAGACCACTAATGCTAAACAACAACTCGCCTCAAAACACTATACTGACAAGGGTAATCAACTTAAGCCTAGAGTGCATAATGGGTTTTCATGTCATCTCCGATCAACTTGGCATTGGGATAAGACATGCTCAGACCTGTGAAGACAAGTGGAGTCGATGTTTGGTACCTGCAAACCTGTCATCACCAACACAAGTACAACAACATATACCATAACATATATCATAAAATAGGTAGACAAGTGAAGAGAATCGCAACATCATATCATGCTCGCAATGAGTGATATGACATCGTCTCTATCATGAATACAATAGAAGACATTCATAATCAAACAAGCACTAACATAATCATCATCATATCAAGAAATAGGGTTAGTACATGGTTAGATACCATCAAATCATCATAAAGTAGACTAAGCTATATCAATATGGTCTATGGATGAACTTAAAGCAAGATGAATCAGGGACGGGCACTACATAAATTAAAACTATATGTATTTTTTTATATGACCCTCATCAAGTAGAATCATCAATTACATTAATCAAATTCTTACTCAAATACAAATCAATATTTTATATAAAGAATAAAATAAAATAATATACAATGTGTATCATTTTTCCCTATAAGACAACCCTAAAAATAGTTTATAAATATAAAAGCCAAATATTTGTAAGGGATGACACCCCTTTTACCTAGATTAATTTAGGTTAATTAATTATATATAATTATTGTATTTAAAATAATTTAGATAAAATTTAATTGAGTTGTTAAATCAATAGTAATAAATACAATAATTAGATGTAAAGATATATAAAGATATATATATATATATATATATATATATATATATATATATATATATATATATATATATAATTTCAATATTAATAATATGATCCATTGACATTGATGATGCACATAATCACATGACTATTATTTTAAAAGTGATGTCATCTATCTAATGAATATTAAGAGTATGAAGAGGAAAAAATCTATATAGGTTTGATCACATGTGCATATGTTTAGTCTTGATCACCATAAATTTGAACTTGAATGCATATGTCTAAATCGACATAAAATTTTCTAGAACTTGTTCACTCTATTATATGATGTTTGCTTGGCTTGTAAGGGCTATAATGTTTATAAAGACCTTAGAGGAGTCTCTTGAATCACTAGCTTCATGTTATCTTAAGTAAAATCCCTAGAGTAATTGAGTTTATAGCTCTAAATGAAAATTTAAAAGATAACATAAATATGCATGTAGGTGGCTTATATGTAGTTGATGTAGATTATAATTATTGGGCTTATTATTCATTTCTTCTTCCTGTCTTATGATTTTCTAGTGGGAATGAATGACATAGTTTACGCCTTCAAGTACCAACACATAGTAACATGTTGTATAAGTGCATGTTAAGTTGCACCACAATGATTAACATGAAGGAGTAAAAAATTTATAATTTGAATTTGAATATTTTGGTTTTCTTGCCACATGATTGATCCTATGTAACATAGAAATGAACTTGGAAAATGAAATGGTCTAACCTTGAGGTAGAGATGATTATAAATGACTATATATGAATGAGGTTTTAGTAAATGACGAGTACGTGGAAATATGTAGAAATTGGGACATGATCCAAACCCAACACAAGAATAATCCATTTGTTAACATGCAATTGTATTTTCAAATACATTCCATTTAAATAAATCTAAAACTAAATAGGAATTTGAATGGGTATGCAAATTTTATCATTACAACATTATATTACCTACACTTATTAATTATAATTTTAATTTTTACCATGTTAGAGAATGTGAAAGACATTAAAAATCATCATTGTAAGCATCACAATATACACTTAAGTAAGGAAGGGGCTATCTAGCCTGTAGAATGCACCAATGTATTAGTTATTGTGTATGAGGGTAACTTATGCATTGTTGCATCCTAGGGGCTAGATATCCACTACCCTTAAGTATTACACCTACTCAATGCAAATTTATTAGAGTACAAAATAAAGTAGAGTGTTTTTTTTCTTTTTAGATCATAGCTTTCTTGACATATGTTTATTTTGGGGAATTGGCTAGAATTCTTGTTGAGCTGACCTAAACTTGTCATGCTTGGTGAATGAAAATCTTATTCAACATTTGAAAAGACAAAAATTTAACTCTTTTTAGGAGCTTTTGTTGATATTCATTTATTTGTGTATACTAGATCTATGGTTTTTTCTACTAGTCTCATACATATATATATATATATATATATATATATATATATATATATATATATATATATATATATATATATATATATATATATATATAAGCTAATAAAGTTGCTCACCTACAAGTGCTACTTGACTATTGGGTAATGCACCTTGTAAGACTACTAAAATCCCACAAACCTCTCCCTATCATAGGGGTTAGTCCCCTCCTTGAGTTTGTTGGTGTGGATGTAGTTACAATACTCACATACATAAAGCTCAAGGCCATAATTCTCATGGTTAGTCTCAACAAACTAACTTGCATTATTTTACGTTACAACCCTATGACAAGCGTGATCCTAATTAGTTAGAAAGTGACATATTTTCTTGTTTGACATCAACTATTTCTCTCACTAGAAATAAAACTCAATTCCCATATGAAAAACAAAATAATAAACAAGAATCATTATAAGTTGGAAGCTAATTCATGGTGACTAGAACTTTTTTAATAATTAAATCAAATTTGATAACCATAACTACCACCATTTATTAGATTTAAATTTTTTACTACTTTATAATTGGTTGTAGCTATTTTGGCTCCACAAGCATCTTGTCATACACTGATAACTTTCGTGTTATACAATAGTGGGGAATAATTTGCTACCACCATTTATTAGATTTATATTTTTTACTACTTTATAATTGGTTGTAGCTATTTTGGCTCCACAAGCATCTTGTTGTACACTGATAACTTTTGTGTTATACAATAGTGGGGAATAATTTGCTACCACCATTTATTAGATTTATATTTTTTACTACTTTATAATCGGTTGTAGCTATTTTGGCTCCACAAGCATCTTGTCGTACACTAATAACTTTCATGTTATACAATAGTGGCGAATAACGGTCGTAGCGCTTCTACCGAGCTCCATAGCCATTTTGTGCCTATTGTGCAGTATTTGTATCCAAATAACACGAAAGTTATTGATTGTATGATAACCCGATTTTGAAACCAAATTAGACACATCCTTTATAATTTAATTACTTGTAATTATTTTATTTGAAACTATACTTTATTTCAACTTTAAAACATGACACCGTTTATTTTTATAAATATAAGATGAAACATATTTATTTATATGAATAATAACTAACACCTATACACCTATTTATGAAAGATATTAAAGTTATGAAATTCCTTGGGCATTATTACATCCAAAGGTTTGTAAGAAATTATAAATAGGTAATGCCGTTTGTTTCTATCTCTTTTTCTATTAAAATCATATTTTGTAATTGTCATGTACTTTTCCTTTTCTAATTATTTTTTAAATACTCCTTTACATTTGACTTCAGGGGTAGTTAATTATACTATTTTACATCATGTTTTCTCACCTTTAATAAAAAGGTATGTTTGAATAGATAAAAAGTTTTTGAGTAAGTGGAGGTGAAATCATTTAAATAGATTTTAAAGTGTTTTAAAAGAAAATATATTAATATTTAAATAATTTTATGTTTTGGTTCTTATAAATAAGATTTATTAATATGGAAATGGTAAGTTATGATGTTTTTATTGGATTTATATGTATGATAGTTTTTTTATAAAATTATATAAATATGATTTTTTTTATTAAATTAAATTTATGAAATCAATATGGATATCTAATATGAGAATCTTATAACCTTTCTCAAATTTTTTATTCATTAGAAATTAATATTATATTTTTATGTTATAAAATATAATAACTTTTATAATTATAAATTTTAAAAGTCAAAAGTTGTAGTGGTTATTAAATATTTTAATTAATTTCAAAATTGTAGTATTTTTTTGAAAGTCATGAAAATATAGATGTTTAATACTTTTCATTTTTCAAAATGAATTATAAAAATATAAATACTTATATATAGAAGAGTTTCAAGCAAAAGATTGATTAAGAATTTGAAATAAAAAATATATAAAATTCAATAATCATGTACAAACTAAATTCAATTTTGACCTTAGCTTTTTTCCTAGCACATGATTATTCTACGTGACTAGTCTAAATGTCAAGTATATTTACCAAAATTTACCATATATTTATAATGAAGATTCTATTCAACACATGGGAAAAAAAGATAATTTATTTTTTGAGAGCTTATGCGGACTCTCATTTCTTCATGTATTTTAAAGCCATGATATGTCATTATGCTTTGTTGCATATTTAGGGGTGAGCTACTAAAGTTATAATAGAGTTTACCCACATGTAAACTTTTATAAAGAATTATAAAAATGTTCCATATACTATTGCGTGTGCACCCTTTGCTCATATTAGGGGTCCTCCTCTCTAAGGGCACACACATGACAATAGTCACAATGTTAATTCCGAACCAATCTTTTTCTTTTGTTTCTATGTCTACCTTTATTTTGTAGGACTCTCCTTAGCATAGAGGATGTGATGGGTCCTTACACACTAATGGCTACTGTATAGCTTCTTAGCTTGATGGTAGAGGTTACTTCTAGATGGCTAAACAAAGGCAAGTTCCCTCGATCACTTATTTCTTTTTCTCTTGTTCATAGTACTATCATTGATCAAAATGAAGACAAACACAAAAAAGATGATGGTATCATTATGAATTCATAGTCAATCCCCGATGTCCGTAATCTCTAAAGTCACATCTCCTCCTCCCACGAGAACTACACCAATTACTTAATGGTTTGACCACCTTCATATTTTATTATTATTTCTAATATAGACTTTTAAAATATGATCCCATTCCACCCCTTCCACAATTCATTAAAAAATAATAAAAAATAAATATTATGACTTGATGATAGTTACAAGGCAATGGCTACGCAGGGGACAAAACGCCCCCCCCCCCCCCCCCCATGCCATGCCTTCCCTTCTCCATGCCCCCATGCCACGACGCCAGTCCAATGAAACTGTCGCGTCAGAAGTTCTGCCCCCAAAATTAGTACTTCCTGGGCGTTCATTTATTTTAATATGTTATTAATTTATTATATATATATTTAAAAGTTACAATAAGTAATATAATAAATTAATAGTTGATTATATATTTAGATTTTTTAATAATAAGATATATGTTTTTTTTTTTGTTTTTTTTTTTAATTTCTATTTATTTTAAGAAAAATCATATTATAATATTTATAATATGTAATTGATGATTTTAAGATATATGTATTATATAGAAATTTTAATAATATTATTTTTTAATTATTTACATACATATAAATAGGTAAATAATAGTTTATTTTTAACTGAAATATTTTTAACTAAGTTATACATATTTAAGTTAAAAAATATTATCAAATTTACTAAAACTAAAAAATAAAAGTAATTAACTAGGTTTCTTAGTGAAAAATATTATAGTAAAGTAATTAAGTTACACATATTTGAGTTAAAAAATATCAAAAAAATTACTAAAAGTAAAAATAAAAGTAACTAAGCTACTTAGCTAAAAATATTTAAGATAAAAATATTAACTTACACATATTTTTGATGTTTTTTTCATTTAAAAATAAAAGAAAAAATATGTGTAACTAATATACAAATTTAACATATATATTTAAAAAAAATATTAATATAACTTAAAAATAAAATTAAAATATGTGTAAGTAATGTAAAATTTTGACATCCATAATATATAACTAATTAAGTGATTTTAACATATGCAAGTTAAAATTAATGATTAGTTATACATATTTAAGTTAAAAAATAAATTAAAAAAATTAACTAAAAGTAAAAATAAAAGTAATTAAGTCACTTAGTTAAAAATATGTAAGTAAGTAACTAAGTTACACATATTAACTAAGTTAAAAATAAAAGTAACTAAGTTACACATATTAACTAAGTAACTAAGTTACACATATTAACTAAGTTAAATATTTAACTAAGTAACTAAGTTAAAAATAAAAGTAACTAAGTAAATATTTTTAACTAATTAATTTAGTTACTTTTTTTTTTTACTATTAGTTAATTTTTTGATTTTTTTTTAAACTTAAATATGTGTAACTAATCATTAATTTTAACTTACATATGTTAAAATCATTTAATTAGTTATATATTATGGATGTTAAAATTTTACATTCCTTACACATATTTTAATTTTATTTTTATGTTATATTAATATTTTTTTTTAATATATATGTTAAATTTGTATATTAGTTACACATATTTTTACTTGATATTTTTTAACTTAAATATGTGTAACTTAATTATTTTACTATAATATTTTTCACTAAGAAACTTAGTTAATTACTTTTATTTTTTAGTTTTAGTAAATTTGATAATATTTTTTAACTTAAATATGTATAACTTAGTTAAAAATATATCAGTTAAAAATAAACTATTATTTACCTATTTATATGTATGTAAATATTAAAAAATAATATTATTAAAAATTTTATATAATACATATATCTTAAAATTATCAATTACATATTATAAATATTATAATATGATTTTTATTAAAATAAATAGATAAAAAAAAACAAAAAACATATAACTTATTATTAAAAAATCTAAATATATAAACAACTATTAATTTATTATATTACTTATTGTAACTTTTAAATATATATATATAATAAATTAATAACATATTAAAATAAATGGAAGCGACAGGAAGTACTAATTTTGGGGGCAGAACTTCTGACGCGACGGTTTGATTGGACTTGCGTCATGACATGGAGGCATGGAGAAGGAAAGGCATGACATGAGGGGGCCGTTTTGTCCCTTGCGTAGCCATTGTTACAATACCCCTATGATAAGTCTAGTCACATTATTTCATGGCTTAAAATGAGGAGGGCCCCTAAAATCTTCCAAAATTGTGTTCCTTCTTTTACCTTTTTATTACTATTTTATTGCAAAGAATGTGAATTGCCTTTTTCAACGTGGGTGTGTTCAAAATTTGCGGCTAAAATCAACATCACGTATTAAACACCTCATATCACTAATTTGGTAGGCCCCACTAAACATAGAAAATAAGCCAAATTTGGTAGGTCCCACTAAACAAATAAAATAATAATAAGCCATTCTCCTCCAAACTAAAAAGAATAATAATATGCACACTTGAGTAATGAAAGTGATTGCCTTTTTGTTTACTATAAAGAAGAGGTATTTGGATGTTACACTAATGTCGGCAAAATTTATATGATTTTTTTATTTTTTATTTTAGTCCATATTGTTTTAGACTTAATGAAGTGTGTTTGTATTTGAGAGTATTTTTGGATTTTATTGTGTGATTGTTTTTATTGATTGGTTGGTTTATATTTGCGATTTTTAGTTATTTTGTATGGCAGTTTTTTATTATTTTAATGTTAATGTTATCATGGAGTGTGGATAAATTATGTCTTTGTACTTGTCTTTGTCATTATTTATTTGTACTTTTCTTTTTAATATTTTATAGTGAACTGTTCTAAGGTGCATTGGTTAGGTTAACGGGCAAAATCAGGTCATTTTATGTTATTTAGAAGGTTTGTTAGTATTTTGTTCAATTTTACTGTGCTTATTGTATTTGCTAAAGAAATGTTTAATGAGGCTCAACTTTCATATTTTTTAAAATAAGGTTGGTCTACATTAATTCCAAGTTCTCTATAATACAATCCAAACTCCATGGGATGAATTTGCAACTCACATGTTTGGTAATTTAAGCTCTTTTAGTGAATGTTGCTAAAATGTGTAGTAGGTAATGTTTACTTAAGTGATAATAGTAGGTTTTCAATACATTGTGATCTCCAACCACATTACATTTGCAACCATGGTTGTAGTTTAAAAAGATTGGAAAGCTAAATATTTTCTTTGAATATTGTGTTGTTTATGTACATGAAATCTATCTCTCTCTCTC